>NW_028122054.1:0-50036 GCF_965194805.1 Balaenoptera borealis | reverse complement strand
GAAGGGCCATTAGCATCAATGCTGTAAACAATAAATGCTGAAGCGATTGTGGAGAAATGCGTACCCTCGATTCTAAGGGGGACGTGGTAAGAGCCACTAATGAAAACACAAAGAAGGTGCTTTGAAAAGGGAAACACGGTGCTACCAGTCAATCAATCACACCCACTGCTGGGCCTATCACCTGAGAAAATGAGAATCCAAAAGTCACAGGCTGGCAATCCTGCACTCCAACAATATTTACCATAGCCAACACTTGGAAGCAATGAAAATGTCCATCAACCGAGGAATGCACAAAGAAGAAGTGGTCCACGTACACAGTGGAAAATTACTCCAATAAAAAATAAAAATTAAATTTAAAAATCCAACGAAAGTAAGGAGACATCAGCTTGTGTGGGTTTGTCCGGGCACACTCCACTCTAATTTATAACCGAGAAACACCACAGGCCGCAAGGGCTTTTCCCTAGTTACCAGGGTGGGGAACATAGAAAGGCTGCCGCCCTCTGGCAGTTACCTGCAAAAGCAGTTTTAAAGCCTGTGCTAATGGTCATTTCATAGGAACAAGTACTGCAGAACTGTAAATGAAACCTGCCCTCAAAATGTCTTCAGGGAGGTAACGGCCAAAACATTTCAAAAGGTGACACGTACTTTAAGAGAACACTTTGAAGAACTAAGGGGTAATCACTGCTTGAAAAATAAAAAGGACATGCCTTAAAGCTCAATTTCAACGGATTATGAGGCACATGCGAATTCAACCACAAAGAGGTATCAGCTCACACTTGTCAGAATAACCATGAGCAAGAAAACTACAAACAATAAATGCTGAAGGTGTTGTGGAGAAATGCATACCCTCAACTTCAAGGGGACGTAAGTTGGAAAGGGCCACGAATGAGAACAGAATGGAGGTGCCTTAAAAAGGTCAACATTGAGCTACCATATGATCCAGCAGGCCCACTCCTCCACCTATAATCTAAGAAGAGAGAATTGGAAAGACACAGGCAGGCAAATCTGCATTGCCCAGTATTACAATAGCCAAGATATGGAAGTAACCAAAAAGACCACCAACAGATGGGTGGGCAAAGAAGAACTCCTCCATTTACAGATGGAATATTCGCTAGTGAAAAAAATGAAACAATGCCATTTGCAGCACCATAGATGAGTCTAGACGTAATCACGCCAAGTGTAGTAAGTGAGAAAGCAAAAGGCACATATCCTATCATATCACTTTCAGGAGTTACTTAAAAATTGATACCAATGAAGATATTTCCACAGAGAAAGGCAATCACAGATTCATTAAAAAAACTTATGGTTCACCAAATAGAAAGGGATGAGGATTGGATACATTACCATATTGGGGTTAACAGAGATATACAAACCATGTGAAATATATAACCACCAAAGACGTACGGAAGACCAGGAGAAGACTGCTCAACATTGTGTCATAACCTACATTGGCAAAGGATGCGAGGAAGAATAGATACACGTATATGTGTGAAAGAACCACATCTTGCACACCTAGAACAAACAAACCATTGTAATCAAATTTGCTGGGATAAAAAATAAAAAGTAAATTACAAATATGAACAAGAAGTAATGAGACATAAAGTTAAAGGGCTTTTTCCTGGCACATTCCATTCTAATATACAACCTAGAACACCACTTCCATTAAGGCTCTGTTTCCCTAGTAACCAAATTTGGTAAAGGAGAAATGCTGCCACCTTGTGGCCGTATCCTGCAAGAGCAGCTTTAAAGTCACAGCCAATGGTCACTTAACATTCACAAGGACTCAGGGCTGTAAAGGACACTTGCCCTAAATATTTGTGCTGAAGTAGGGAATGGGCAAAAAATTCAAAACAGGCAAATGTTTCAAGAAGAGATTAGGAAGAGTTAAGTTTTACTCACACTCTTTTTAAAAAAAAAGGAAAATGGATAAAAGCTCAACCTCAGGGAGTGTTAGACGCATGCAATCTAATCTACAAAAAGTTTCAACTTACACCAGTCGACTGACCATCAGCAAAAAGTCTACAAACAATAAATGCTGAAGGGGTTTTAGAGAACTGTGTACCCTCTGCCTGCTGGTGAGACGTAAAGGGGTAACAGCCAATAATGAGAACAGAAAGGAGCTGCGTTTAAAAGTAAAAATGGAGGTACTATTCAATCCAGCAGGCGCACCATTGGACCTCTCACCTGAGAAGACAAGAATCGAGAAGACACAGGCCGCAAAAGCTGCAGTGCAGCCTTATTCACAATAGCCAAGACAGTGAAGCAATCAAAATGTCCAACAACAGGTAAATGGATAAAGAAGAAGTGGTCCATGTACACAATGGAATATGAGCCATGGAAGACAATGAACCATTGCTCTTTGAGGCACCACAAATGAGTCTGGAGATAATCACGAAAGATGAGGTAAGTTGGAAAGCAAAAGACCTGTGTTCTATGATAGCACTTATAGGCGTTATCTAATAACTGACACAAATGAACATATTTCCACAGAGAAAGACACTCACAGATTTAGAAAACAAACTATGCTCATCTAAAACGACCGGTGGGGGGAATGGATAAATTAAGATTAGTGTTACTATATGTATACAAACACATATGATATACATATCTCAAAAAGACCAACCATATAGCAAGGGAAGTCTGCGGAACCCTCTGTAACATTTTACATGGGAAGAGGATCTGTACTTGAATAGACATATATAATGTACAAATGAACCAGATTGTGTACACCTAGGACAAACAATATTCTAAGCTTTACCCAATTAAAACACTTTTAAAAACCAAGAAGAAATAATGACACATAAACTTGTGGGGTTTCGCCACGCACATTCCAATGTAATTTACAACCTAGGAACACGACTTCCAGAAAGGCTCTGCTGCCCTACTCCCCAGATTTGGGAATGGGGAAATGCTGCCTCCTAGAGGCCGCTTCCCACAACAGCAGCTTTAAACCCATTGCTAAAGGTCACTAAATATTCACCAAACTTGCAGTTCGGGAAATGACACCTGCTCTCTAAAAAAACGCTGGGGTGGAAAATCGACCAAATAATTCAAAAGAGGGCAACCTTCAAAGAAGACAATTTCAAGAGTTATATTGTACTGCCAATTGTTTCCTTTTTTTAACGGAAAAGAAAACGGCGGAGAAAATGATGAGTTTTACGAATGTTCAAAGACATGCAAACCCAAATTACAAAAACCTATCAGCTCACAGCAGCCAGAAGGGCCATTAGCATCAATGCTGTAAACAATAAATGCTGAAGCGATTGTGGAGAAATGCGTACCCTCGATTCTAAGGGGGACGTGGTAAGAGCCACTAATGAAAACACAAAGAAGGTGCTTTGAAAAGGGAAACACGGTGCTACCAGTCAATCAATCACACCCACTGCTGGGCCTATCACCTGAGAAAATGAGAATCCAAAAGTCACAGGCTGGCAATCCTGCACTCCAACAATATTTACCATAGCCAACACTTGGAAGCAATGAAAATGTCCATCAACCGAGGAATGCACAAAGAAGAAGTGGTCCACGTACACAGTGGAAAATTACTCCAATAAAAAATAAAAATTAAATTTAAAAATCCAACGAAAGTAAGGAGACATCAGCTTGTGTGGGTTTGTCCGGGCACACTCCACTCTAATTTATAACCGAGAAACACCACAGGCCGCAAGGGCTTTTCCCTAGTTACCAGGGTGGGGAACATAGAAAGGCTGCCGCCCTCTGGCAGTTACCTGCAAAAGCAGTTTTAAAGCCTGTGCTAATGGTCATTTCATAGGAACAAGTACTGCAGAACTGTAAATGAAACCTGCCCTCAAAATGTCTTCAGGGAGGTAACGGCCAAAACATTTCAAAAGGTGACACGTACTTTAAGAGAACACTTTGAAGAACTAAGGGGTAATCACTGCTTGAAAAATAAAAAGGACATGCCTTAAAGCTCAATTTCAACGGATTATGAGGCACATGCGAATTCAACCACAAAGAGGTATCAGCTCACACTTGTCAGAATAACCATGAGCAAGAAAACTACAAACAATAAATGCTGAAGGTGTTGTGGAGAAATGCATACCCTCAACTTCAAGGGGGACGTAAGTTGGAAAGGGCCACGAATGAGAACAGAATGGAGGTGCCTTAAAAAGGTCAACATTGAGCTACCATATGATCCAGCAGGCCCACTCCTCCACCTATAATCTAAGAAGAGAGAATTGGAAAGACACAGGCAGGCAAATCTGCATTGCCCAGTATTACAATAGCCAAGATATGGAAGTAACCAAAAAGACCACCAACAGATGGGTGGGCAAAGAAGAACTCCTCCATTTACAGATGGAATATTCGCTAGTGAAAAAAATGAAACAATGCCATTTGCAGCACCATAGATGAGTCTAGACGTAATCACGCCAAGTGTAGTAAGTGAGAAAGCAAAAGGCACATATCCTATCATATCACTTTCAGGAGTTACTTAAAAATTGATACCAATGAAGATATTTCCACAGAGAAAGGCAATCACAGATTCATTAAAAAACTTATGGTTCACCAAATAGAAAGGGGATGAGGATTGGATACATTACCATATTGGGGTTAACAGAGATATACAAACCATGTGAAATATATAACCACCAAAGACGTACGGAAGACCAGGAGAAGACTGCTCAACATTGTGTCATAACCTACATTGGCAAAGGATGCGAGGAAGAATAGATACACGTATATGTGTGAAAGAACCACATCTTGCACACCTAGAACAAACAAACCATTGTAATCAAATTTGCTGGGATAAAAAATAAAAAGTAAATTACAAATATGAACAAGAAGTAATGAGACATAAAGTTAAAGGGCTTTTTCCTGGCACATTCCATTCTAATATACAACCTAGAACACCACTTCCATTAAGGCTCTGTTTCCCTAGTAACCAAATTTGGTAAAGGAGAAATGCTGCCACCTTGTGGCCGTATCCTGCAAGAGCAGCTTTAAAGTCACAGCCAATGGTCACTTAACATTCACAAGGACTCAGGGCTGTAAAGGACACTTGCCCTAAATATTTGTGCTGAAGTAGGGAATGGGCAAAAAATTCAAAACAGGCAAATGTTTCAAGAAGAGATTAGGAAGAGTTAAGTTTTACTCACACTCTTTTTAAAAAAAAGGAAAATGGATAAAAGCTCAACCTCAGGGAGTGTTAGACGCATGCAATCTAATCTACAAAAAGTTTCAACTTACACCAGTCGACTGACCATCAGCAAAAAGTCTACAAACAATAAATGCTGAAGGGGTTTTAGAGAACTGTGTACCCTCTGCCTGCTGGTGAGACGTAAAGGGGTAACAGCCAATAATGAGAACAGAAAGGAGCTGCGTTTAAAAGTAAAAATGGAGGTACTATTCAATCCAGCAGGCGCACCATTGGACCTCTCACCTGAGAAGACAAGAATCGAGAAGACACAGGCCGCAAAAGCTGCAGTGCAGCCTTATTCACAATAGCCAAGACAGTGAAGCAATCAAAATGTCCAACAACAGGTAAATGGATAAAGAAGAAGTGGTCCATGTACACAATGGAATATGAGCCATGGAAGACAATGAACCATTGCTCTTTGAGGCACCACAAATGAGTCTGGAGATAATCACGAAAGATGAGGTAAGTTGGAAAGCAAAAGACCTGTGTTCTATGATAGCACTTATAGGCGTTATCTAATAACTGACACAAATGAACATATTTCCACAGAGAAAGACACTCACAGATTTAGAAAACAAACTATGCTCATCTAAAACGACCGGTGGGGGGAATGGATAAATTAAGATTAGTGTTACTATATGTATACAAACACATATGATATACATATCTCAAAAAGACCAACCATATAGCAAGGGAAGTCTGCGGAACCCTCTGTAACATTTTACATGGGAAGAGGATCTGTACTTGAATAGACATATATAATGTACAAATGAACCAGATTGTGTACACCTAGGACAAACAATATTCTAAGCTTTACCCCAATTAAAACACTTTTAAAAACCAAGAAGAAATAATGACACATAAACTTGTGGGGTTTCGCCACGCACATTCCAATGTAATTTACAACCTAGGAACACGACTTCCAGAAAGGCTCTGCTGCCCTACTCCCCAGATTTGGGAATGGGGAAATGCTGCCTCCTAGAGGCCGCTTCCCACAACAGCAGCTTTAAACCCATTGCTAAAGGTCACTAAATATTCACCAAACTTGCAGTTCGGGAAATGACACCTGCTCTCTAAAAAAAACGCTGGGGTGGAAAATCGACCAAATAATTCAAAAGAGGGCAACCTTCAAAGAAGACAATTTCAAGAGTTATATTGTACTGCCAATTGTTTCCTTTTTTTAACGGAAAAGAAAACGGCGGAGAAAAATGATGAGTTTTACGAATGTTCAAAGACATGCAAACCCAAATTACAAAAACCTATCAGCTCACAGCAGCCAGAAGGGCCATTAGCATCAATGCTGTAAACAATAAATGCTGAAGCGATTGTGGAGAAATGCGTACCCTCGATTCTAAGGGGGGACGTGGTAAGAGCCACTAATGAAAACACAAAGAAGGTGCTTTGAAAAGGGAAACACGGTGCTACCAGTCAATCAATCACACCCACTGCTGGGCCTATCACCTGAGAAAATGAGAATCCAAAAGTCACAGGCTGGCAATCCTGCACTCCAACAATATTTACCATAGCCAACACTTGGAAGCAATGAAAATGTCCATCAACCGAGGAATGCACAAAGAAGAAGTGGTCCACGTACACAGTGGAAAATTACTCCAATAAAAAATAAAAATTAAATTTAAAAATCCAACGAAAGTAAGGAGACATCAGCTTGTGTGGGTTTGTCCGGGCACACTCCACTCTAATTTATAACCGAGAAACACCACAGGCCGCAAGGGCTTTTCCCTAGTTACCAGGGTGGGGAACATAGAAAGGCTGCCGCCCTCTGGCAGTTACCTGCAAAAGCAGTTTTAAAGCCTGTGCTAATGGTCATTTCATAGGAACAAGTACTGCAGAACTGTAAATGAAACCTGCCCTCAAAATGTCTTCAGGGAGGTAACGGCCAAAACATTTCAAAAGGTGACACGTACTTTAAGAGAACACTTTGAAGAACTAAGGGGTAATCACTGCTTGAAAAATAAAAAGGACATGCCTTAAAGCTCAATTTCAACGGATTATGAGGCACATGCGAATTCAACCACAAAGAGGTATCAGCTCACACTTGTCAGAATAACCATGAGCAAGAAAACTACAAACAATAAATGCTGAAGGTGTTGTGGAGAAATGCATACCCTCAACTTCAAGGGGGACGTAAGTTGGAAAGGGCCACGAATGAGAACAGAATGGAGGTGCCTTAAAAAGGTCAACATTGAGCTACCATATGATCCAGCAGGCCCACTCCTCCACCTATAATCTAAGAAGAGAGAATTGGAAAGACACAGGCAGGCAAATCTGCATTGCCCAGTATTACAATAGCCAAGATATGGAAGTAACCAAAAAGACCACCAACAGATGGGTGGGCAAAGAAGAACTCCTCCATTTACAGATGGAATATTCGCTAGTGAAAAAAATGAAACAATGCCATTTGCAGCACCATAGATGAGTCTAGACGTAATCACGCCAAGTGTAGTAAGTGAGAAAGCAAAAGGCACATATCCTATCATATCACTTTCAGGAGTTACTTAAAAATTGATACCAATGAAGATATTTCCACAGAGAAAGGCAATCACAGATTCATTAAAAAACTTATGGTTCACCAAATAGAAAGGGATGAGGATTGGATACATTACCATATTGGGGTTAACAGAGATATACAAACCATGTGAAATATATAACCACCAAAGACGTACGGAAGACCAGGAGAAGACTGCTCAACATTGTGTCATAACCTACATTGGCAAAGGATGCGAGGAAGAATAGATACACGTATATGTGTGAAAGAACCACATCTTGCACACCTAGAACAAACAAACCATTGTAATCAAATTTGCTGGGATAAAAAATAAAAAGTAAGTTACAAATATGAACAAGAAGTAATGAGACATAAAGTTAAAGGGCTTTTTCCTGGCACATTCCATTCTAATATACAACCTAGAACACCACTTCCATTAAGGCTCTGTTTCCCTAGTAACCAAATTTGGTAAAGGAGAAATGCTGCCACCTTGTGGCCGTATCCTGCAAGAGCAGCTTTAAAGTCACAGCCAATGGTCACTTAACATTCACAAGGACTCAGGGCTGTAAAGGACACTTGCCCTAAATATTTGTGCTGAAGTAGGGAATGGGCAAAAAATTCAAAACAGGCAAATGTTTCAAGAAGAGATTAGGAAGAGTTAAGTTTTACTCACACTCTTTTTAAAAAAAAGGAAAATGGATAAAAGCTCAACCTCAGGGAGTGTTAGACGCATGCAATCTAATCTACAAAAAGTTTCAACTTACACCAGTCGACTGACCATCAGCAAAAAGTCTACAAACAATAAATGCTGAAGGGGTTTTAGAGAACTGTGTACCCTCTGCCTGCTGGTGAGACGTAAAGGGGTAACAGCCAATAATGAGAACAGAAAGGAGCTGCGTTTAAAAGTAAAAATGGAGGTACTATTCAATCCAGCAGGCGCACCATTGGACCTCTCACCTGAGAAGACAAGAATCGAGAAGACACAGGCCGCAAAAGCTGCAGTGCAGCCTTATTCACAATAGCCAAGACAGTGAAGCAATCAAAATGTCCAACAACAGGTAAATGGATAAAGAAGAAGTGGTCCATGTACACAATGGAATATGAGCCATGGAAGACAATGAACCATTGCTCTTTGAGGCACCACAAATGAGTCTGGAGATAATCACGAAAGATGAGGTAAGTTGGAAAGCAAAAGACCTGTGTTCTATGATAGCACTTATAGGCGTTATCTAATAACTGACACAAATGAACATATTTCCACAGAGAAAGACACTCACAGATTTAGAAAACAAACTATGCTCATCTAAAACGACCGGTGGGGGGAATGGATAAATTAAGATTAGTGTTACTATATGTATACAAACACATATGATATACATATCTCAAAAAGACCAACCATATAGCAAGGGAAGTCTGCGGAACCCTCTGTAACATTTTACATGGGAAGAGGATCTGTACTTGAATAGACATATATAATGTACAAATGAACCAGATTGTGTACACCTAGGACAAACAATATTCTAAGCTTTACCCCAATTAAAACACTTTTAAAAACCAAGAAGAAATAATGACACATAAACTTGTGGGGGTTTCGCCACGCACATTCCAATGTAATTTACAACCTAGGAACACGACTTCCAGAAAGGCTCTGCTGCCCTACTCCCCAGATTTGGGAATGGGGAAATGCTGCCTCCTAGAGGCCGCTTCCCACAACAGCAGCTTTAAACCCATTGCTAAAGGTCACTAAATATTCACCAAACTTGCAGTTCGGGAAATGACACCTGCTCTCTAAAAAAAACGCTGGGGTGGAAAATCGACCAAATAATTCAAAAGAGGGCAACCTTCAAAGAAGACAATTTCAAGAGTTATATTGTACTGCCAATTGTTTCCTTTTTTTAACGGAAAAGAAAACGGCGGAGAAAAATGATGAGTTTTACGAATGTTCAAAGACATGCAAACCCAAATTACAAAAACCTATCAGCTCACAGCAGCCAGAAGGGCCATTAGCATCAATGCTGTAAACAATAAATGCTGAAGCGATTGTGGAGAAATGCGTACCCTCGATTCTAAGGGGGACGTGGTAAGAGCCACTAATGAAAACACAAAGAAGGTGCTTTGAAAAGGGAAACACGGTGCTACCAGTCAATCAATCACACCCACTGCTGGGCCTATCACCTGAGAAAATGAGAATCCAAAAGTCACAGGCTGGCAATCCTGCACTCCAACAATATTTACCATAGCCAACACTTGGAAGCAATGAAAATGTCCATCAACCGAGGAATGCACAAAGAAGAAGTGGTCCACGTACACAGTGGAAAATTACTCCAATAAAAAATAAAAATTAAATTTAAAAATCCAACGAAAGTAAGGAGACATCAGCTTGTGTGGGTTTGTCCGGGCACACTCCACTCTAATTTATAACCGAGAAACACCACAGGCCGCAAGGGCTTTTCCCTAGTTACCAGGGTGGGGAACATAGAAAGGCTGCCGCCCTCTGGCAGTTACCTGCAAAAGCAGTTTTAAAGCCTGTGCTAATGGTCATTTCATAGGAACAAGTACTGCAGAACTGTAAATGAAACCTGCCCTCAAAATGTCTTCAGGGAGGTAACGGCCAAAACATTTCAAAAGGTGACACGTACTTTAAGAGAACACTTTGAAGAACTAAGGGGTAATCACTGCTTGAAAAATAAAAAGGACATGCCTTAAAGCTCAATTTCAACGGATTATGAGGCACATGCGAATTCAACCACAAAGAGGTATCAGCTCACACTTGTCAGAATAACCATGAGCAAGAAAACTACAAACAATAAATGCTGAAGGTGTTGTGGAGAAATGCATACCCTCAACTTCAAGGGGGACGTAAGTTGGAAAGGGCCACGAATGAGAACAGAATGGAGGTGCCTTAAAAAGGTCAACATTGAGCTACCATATGATCCAGCAGGCCCACTCCTCCACCTATAATCTAAGAAGAGAGAATTGGAAAGACACAGGCAGGCAAATCTGCATTGCCCAGTGTTACAATAGCCAAGATATGGAAGTAACCAAAAAGACCACCAACAGATGGGTGGGCAAAGAAGAACTCCTCCATTTACAGATGGAATATTCGCTAGTGAAAAAAATGAAACAATGCCATTTGCAGCACCATAGATGAGTCTAGACGTAATCACGCCAAGTGTAGTAAGTGAGAAAGCAAAAGGCACATATCCTATCATATCACTTTCAGGAGTTACTTAAAAATTGATACCAATGAAGATATTTCCACAGAGAAAGGCAATCACAGATTCATTAAAAAACTTATGGTTCACCAAATAGAAAGGGATGAGGATTGGATACATTACCATATTGGGGTTAACAGAGATATACAAACCATGTGAAATATATAACCACCAAAGACGTACGGAAGACCAGGAGAAGACTGCTCAACATTGTGTCATAACCTACATTGGCAAAGGATGCGAGGAAGAATAGATACACGTATATGTGTGAAAGAACCACATCTTGCACACCTAGAACAAACAAACCATTGTAATCAAATTTGCTGGGATAAAAAATAAAAAGTAAGTTACAAATATGAACAAGAAGTAATGAGACATAAAGTTAAAGGGCTTTTTCCTGGCACATTCCATTCTAATATACAACCTAGAACACCACTTCCATTAAGGCTCTGTTTCCCTAGTAACCAAATTTGGTAAAGGAGAAATGCTGCCACCTTGTGGCCGTATCCTGCAAGAGCAGCTTTAAAGTCACAGCCAATGGTCACTTAACATTCACAAGGACTCAGGGCTGTAAAGGACACTTGCCCTAAATATTTGTGCTGAAGTAGGGAATGGGCAAAAAATTCAAAACAGGCAAATGTTTCAAGAAGAGATTAGGAAGAGTTAAGTTTTACTCACACTCTTTTTAAAAAAAGGAAAATGGATAAAAGCTCAACCTCAGGGAGTGTTAGACGCATGCAATCTAATCTACAAAAAGTTTCAACTTACACCAGTCGACTGACCATCAGCAAAAAGTCTACAAACAATAAATGCTGAAGGGGTTTTAGAGAACTGTGTACCCTCTGCCTGCTGGTGAGACGTAAAGGGGTAACAGCCAATAATGAGAACAGAAAGGAGCTGCGTTTAAAAGTAAAAATGGAGGTACTATTCAATCCAGCAGGCGCACCATTGGACCTCTCACCTGAGAAGACAAGAATCGAGAAGACACAGGCCGCAAAAGCTGCAGTGCAGCCTTATTCACAATAGCCAAGACAGTGAAGCAATCAAAATGTCCAACAACAGGTAAATGGATAAAGAAGAAGTGGTCCATGTACACAATGGAATATGAGCCATGGAAGACAATGAACCATTGCTCTTTGAGGCACCACAAATGAGTCTGGAGATAATCACGAAAGATGAGGTAAGTTGGAAAGCAAAAGACCTGTGTTCTATGATAGCACTTATAGGCGTTATCTAATAACTGACACAAATGAACATATTTCCACAGAGAAAGACACTCACAGATTTAGAAAACAAACTATGCTCATCTAAAACGACCGGTGGGGGGAATGGATAAATTAAGATTAGTGTTACTATATGTATACAAACACATATGATATACATATCTCAAAAAGACCAACCATATAGCAAGGGAAGTCTGCGGAACCCTCTGTAACATTTTACATGGGAAGAGGATCTGTACTTGAATAGACATATATAATGTACAAATGAACCAGATTGTGTACACCTAGGACAAACAATATTCTAAGCTTTACCCCAATTAAAACACTTTTAAAAACCAAGAAGAAATAATGACACATAAACTTGTGGGGGTTTCGCCACGCACATTCCAATGTAATTTACAACCTAGGAACACGACTTCCAGAAAGGCTCTGCTGCCCTACTCCCCAGATTTGGGAATGGGGAAATGCTGCCTCCTAGAGGCCGCTTCCCACAACAGCAGCTTTAAACCCATTGCTAAAGGTCACTAAATATTCACCAAACTTGCAGTTCGGGAAATGACACCTGCTCTCTAAAAAAAACGCTGGGGTGGAAAATCGACCAAATAATTCAAAAGAGGGCAACCTTCAAAGAAGACAATTTCAAGAGTTATATTGTACTGCCAATTGTTTCCTTTTTTTAACGGAAAAGAAAACGGCGGAGAAAAATGATGAGTTTTACGAATGTTCAAAGACATGCAAACCCAAATTACAAAAACCTATCAGCTCACAGCAGCCAGAAGGGCCATTAGCATCAATGCTGTAAACAATAAATGCTGAAGCGATTGTGGAGAAATGCGTACCCTCGATTCTAAGGGGGACGTGGTAAGAGCCACTAATGAAAACACAAAGAAGGTGCTTTGAAAAGGGAAACACGGTGCTACCAGTCAATCAATCACACCCACTGCTGGGCCTATCACCTGAGAAAATGAGAATCCAAAAGTCACAGGCTGGCAATCCTGCACTCCAACAATATTTACCATAGCCAACACTTGGAAGCAATGAAAATGTCCATCAACCGAGGAATGCACAAAGAAGAAGTGGTCCACGTACACAGTGGAAAATTACTCCAATAAAAAATAAAAATTAAATTTAAAAATCCAACGAAAGTAAGGAGACATCAGCTTGTGTGGGTTTGTCCGGGCACACTCCACTCTAATTTATAACCGAGAAACACCACAGGCCGCAAGGGCTTTTCCCTAGTTACCAGGGTGGGGAACATAGAAAGGCTGCCGCCCTCTGGCAGTTACCTGCAAAAGCAGTTTTAAAGCCTGTGCTAATGGTCATTTCATAGGAACAAGTACTGCAGAACTGTAAATGAAACCTGCCCTCAAAATGTCTTCAGGGAGGTAACGGCCAAAACATTTCAAAAGGTGACACGTACTTTAAGAGAACACTTTGAAGAACTAAGGGGTAATCACTGCTTGAAAAATAAAAAGGACATGCCTTAAAGCTCAATTTCAACGGATTATGAGGCACATGCGAATTCAACCACAAAGAGGTATCAGCTCACACTTGTCAGAATAACCATGAGCAAGAAAACTACAAACAATAAATGCTGAAGGTGTTGTGGAGAAATGCATACCCTCAACTTCAAGGGGGACGTAAGTTGGAAAGGGCCACGAATGAGAACAGAATGGAGGTGCCTTAAAAAGGTCAACATTGAGCTACCATATGATCCAGCAGGCCCACTCCTCCACCTATAATCTAAGAAGAGAGAATTGGAAAGACACAGGCAGGCAAATCTGCATTGCCCAGTGTTACAATAGCCAAGATATGGAAGTAACCAAAAAGACCACCAACAGATGGGTGGGCAAAGAAGAACTCCTCCATTTACAGATGGAATATTCGCTAGTGAAAAAAATGAAACAATGCCATTTGCAGCACCATAGATGAGTCTAGACGTAATCACGCCAAGTGTAGTAAGTGAGAAAGCAAAAGGCACATATCCTATCATATCACTTTCAGGAGTTACTTAAAAATTGATACCAATGAAGATATTTCCACAGAGAAAGGCAATCACAGATTCATTAAAAAACTTATGGTTCACCAAATAGAAAGGGATGAGGATTGGATACATTACCATATTGGGGTTAACAGAGATATACAAACCATGTGAAATATATAACCACCAAAGACGTACGGAAGACCAGGAGAAGACTGCTCAACATTGTGTCATAACCTACATTGGCAAAGGATGCGAGGAAGAATAGATACACGTATATGTGTGAAAGAACCACATCTTGCACACCTAGAACAAACAAACCATTGTAATCAAATTTGCTGGGATAAAAAATAAAAAGTAAGTTACAAATATGAACAAGAAGTAATGAGACATAAAGTTAAAGGGCTTTTTCCTGGCACATTCCATTCTAATATACAACCTAGAACACCACTTCCATTAAGGCTCTGTTTCCCTAGTAACCAAATTTGGTAAAGGAGAAATGCTGCCACCTTGTGGCCGTATCCTGCAAGAGCAGCTTTAAAGTCACAGCCAATGGTCACTTAACATTCACAAGGACTCAGGGCTGTAAAGGACACTTGCCCTAAATATTTGTGCTGAAGTAGGGAATGGGCAAAAAATTCAAAACAGGCAAATGTTTCAAGAAGAGATTAGGAAGAGTTAAGTTTTACTCACACTCTTTTTAAAAAAAAGGAAAATGGATAAAAGCTCAACCTCAGGGAGTGTTAGACGCATGCAATCTAATCTACAAAAAGTTTCAACTTACACCAGTCGACTGACCATCAGCAAAAAGTCTACAAACAATAAATGCTGAAGGGGTTTTAGAGAACTGTGTACCCTCTGCCTGCTGGTGAGACGTAAAGGGGTAACAGCCAATAATGAGAACAGAAAGGAGCTGCGTTTAAAAGTAAAAATGGAGGTACTATTCAATCCAGCAGGCGCACCATTGGACCTCTCACCTGAGAAGACAAGAATCGAGAAGACACAGGCCGCAAAAGCTGCAGTGCAGCCTTATTCACAATAGCCAAGACAGTGAAGCAATCAAAATGTCCAACAACAGGTAAATGGATAAAGAAGAAGTGGTCCATGTACACAATGGAATATGAGCCATGGAAGACAATGAACCATTGCTCTTTGAGGCACCACAAATGAGTCTGGAGATAATCACGAAAGATGAGGTAAGTTGGAAAGCAAAAGACCTGTGTTCTATGATAGCACTTATAGGCGTTATCTAATAACTGACACAAATGAACATATTTCCACAGAGAAAGACACTCACAGATTTAGAAAACAAACTATGCTCATCTAAAACGACCGGTGGGGGGAATGGATAAATTAAGATTAGTGTTACTATATGTATACAAACACATATGATATACATATCTCAAAAAGACCAACCATATAGCAAGGGAAGTCTGCGGAACCCTCTGTAACATTTTACATGGGAAGAGGATCTGTACTTGAATAGACATATATAATGTACAAATGAACCAGATTGTGTACACCTAGGACAAACAATATTCTAAGCTTTACCCCAATTAAAACACTTTTAAAAACCAAGAAGAAATAATGACACATAAACTTGTGGGGGTTTCGCCACGCACATTCCAATGTAATTTACAACCTAGGAACACGACTTCCAGAAAGGCTCTGCTGCCCTACTCCCCAGATTTGGGAATGGGGAAATGCTGCCTCCTAGAGGCCGCTTCCCACAACAGCAGCTTTAAACCCATTGCTAAAGGTCACTAAATATTCACCAAACTTGCAGTTCGGGAAATGACACCTGCTCTCTAAAAAAAACGCTGGGGTGGAAAATCGACCAAATAATTCAAAAGAGGGCAACCTTCAAAGAAGACAATTTCAAGAGTTATATTGTACTGCCAATTGTTTCCTTTTTTTAACGGAAAAGAAAACGGCGGAGAAAAATGATGAGTTTTACGAATGTTCAAAGACATGCAAACCCAAATTACAAAAACCTATCAGCTCACAGCAGCCAGAAGGGCCATTAGCATCAATGCTGTAAACAATAAATGCTGAAGCGATTGTGGAGAAATGCGTACCCTCGATTCTAAGGGGGACGTGGTAAGAGCCACTAATGAAAACACAAAGAAGGTGCTTTGAAAAGGGAAACACGGTGCTACCAGTCAATCAATCACACCCACTGCTGGGCCTATCACCTGAGAAAATGAGAATCCAAAAGTCACAGGCTGGCAATCCTGCACTCCAACAATATTTACCATAGCCAACACTTGGAAGCAATGAAAATGTCCATCAACCGAGGAATGCACAAAGAAGAAGTGGTCCACGTACACAGTGGAAAATTACTCCAATAAAAAATAAAAATTAAATTTAAAAATCCAACGAAAGTAAGGAGACATCAGCTTGTGTGGGTTTGTCCGGGCACACTCCACTCTAATTTATAACCGAGAAACACCACAGGCCGCAAGGGCTTTTCCCTAGTTACCAGGGTGGGGAACATAGAAAGGCTGCCGCCCTCTGGCAGTTACCTGCAAAAGCAGTTTTAAAGCCTGTGCTAATGGTCATTTCATAGGAACAAGTACTGCAGAACTGTAAATGAAACCTGCCCTCAAAATGTCTTCAGGGAGGTAACGGCCAAAACATTTCAAAAGGTGACACGTACTTTAAGAGAACACTTTGAAGAACTAAGGGGTAATCACTGCTTGAAAAATAAAAAGGACATGCCTTAAAGCTCAATTTCAACGGATTATGAGGCACATGCGAATTCAACCACAAAGAGGTATCAGCTCACACTTGTCAGAATAACCATGAGCAAGAAAACTACAAACAATAAATGCTGAAGGTGTTGTGGAGAAATGCATACCCTCAACTTCAAGGGGGACGTAAGTTGGAAAGGGCCACGAATGAGAACAGAATGGAGGTGCCTTAAAAAGGTCAACATTGAGCTACCATATGATCCAGCAGGCCCACTCCTCCACCTATAATCTAAGAAGAGAGAATTGGAAAGACACAGGCAGGCAAATCTGCATTGCCCAGTGTTACAATAGCCAAGATATGGAAGTAACCAAAAAGACCACCAACAGATGGGTGGGCAAAGAAGAACTCCTCCATTTACAGATGGAATATTCGCTAGTGAAAAAAATGAAACAATGCCATTTGCAGCACCATAGATGAGTCTAGACGTAATCACGCCAAGTGTAGTAAGTGAGAAAGCAAAAGGCACATATCCTATCATATCACTTTCAGGAGTTACTTAAAAATTGATACCAATGAAGATATTTCCACAGAGAAAGGCAATCACAGATTCATTAAAAAACTTATGGTTCACCAAATAGAAAGGGATGAGGATTGGATACATTACCATATTGGGGTTAACAGAGATATACAAACCATGTGAAATATATAACCACCAAAGACGTACGGAAGACCAGGAGAAGACTGCTCAACATTGTGTCATAACCTACATTGGCAAAGGATGCGAGGAAGAATAGATACACGTATATGTGTGAAAGAACCACATCTTGCACACCTAGAACAAACAAACCATTGTAATCAAATTTGCTGGGATAAAAAATAAAAAGTAAGTTACAAATATGAACAAGAAGTAATGAGACATAAAGTTAAAGGGCTTTTTCCTGGCACATTCCATTCTAATATACAACCTAGAACACCACTTCCATTAAGGCTCTGTTTCCCTAGTAACCAAATTTGGTAAAGGAGAAATGCTGCCACCTTGTGGCCGTATCCTGCAAGAGCAGCTTTAAAGTCACAGCCAATGGTCACTTAACATTCACAAGGACTCAGGGCTGTAAAGGACACTTGCCCTAAATATTTGTGCTGAAGTAGGGAATGGGCAAAAAATTCAAAACAGGCAAATGTTTCAAGAAGAGATTAGGAAGAGTTAAGTTTTACTCACACTCTTTTTAAAAAAAAGGAAAATGGATAAAAGCTCAACCTCAGGGAGTGTTAGACGCATGCAATCTAATCTACAAAAAGTTTCAACTTACACCAGTCGACTGACCATCAGCAAAAAGTCTACAAACAATAAATGCTGAAGGGGTTTTAGAGAACTGTGTACCCTCTGCCTGCTGGTGAGACGTAAAGGGGTAACAGCCAATAATGAGAACAGAAAGGAGCTGCGTTTAAAAGTAAAAATGGAGGTACTATTCAATCCAGCAGGCGCACCATTGGACCTCTCACCTGAGAAGACAAGAATCGAGAAGACACAGGCCGCAAAAGCTGCAGTGCAGCCTTATTCACAATAGCCAAGACAGTGAAGCAATCAAAATGTCCAACAACAGGTAAATGGATAAAGAAGAAGTGGTCCATGTACACAATGGAATATGAGCCATGGAAGACAATGAACCATTGCTCTTTGAGGCACCACAAATGAGTCTGGAGATAATCACGAAAGATGAGGTAAGTTGGAAAGCAAAAGACCTGTGTTCTATGATAGCACTTATAGGCGTTATCTAATAACTGACACAAATGAACATATTTCCACAGAGAAAGACACTCACAGATTTAGAAAACAAACTATGCTCATCTAAAACGACCGGTGGGGGGAATGGATAAATTAAGATTAGTGTTACTATATGTATACAAACACATATGATATACATATCTCAAAAAGACCAACCATATAGCAAGGGAAGTCTGCGGAACCCTCTGTAACATTTTACATGGGAAGAGGATCTGTACTTGAATAGACATATATAATGTACAAATGAACCAGATTGTGTACACCTAGGACAAACAATATTCTAAGCTTTACCCCAATTAAAACACTTTTAAAAACCAAGAAGAAATAATGACACATAAACTTGTGGGGGTTTCGCCACGCACATTCCAATGTAATTTACAACCTAGGAACACGACTTCCAGAAAGGCTCTGCTGCCCTACTCCCCAGATTTGGGAATGGGGAAATGCTGCCTCCTAGAGGCCGCTTCCCACAACAGCAGCTTTAAACCCATTGCTAAAGGTCACTAAATATTCACCAAACTTGCAGTTCGGGAAATGACACCTGCTCTCTAAAAAAAACGCTGGGGTGGAAAATCGACCAAATAATTCAAAAGAGGGCAACCTTCAAAGAAGACAATTTCAAGAGTTATATTGTACTGCCAATTGTTTCCTTTTTTTAACGGAAAAGAAAACGGCGGAGAAAAATGATGAGTTTTACGAATGTTCAAAGACATGCAAACCCAAATTACAAAAACCTATCAGCTCACAGCAGCCAGAAGGGCCATTAGCATCAATGCTGTAAACAATAAATGCTGAAGCGATTGTGGAGAAATGCGTACCCTCGATTCTAAGGGGGACGTGGTAAGAGCCACTAATGAAAACACAAAGAAGGTGCTTTGAAAAGGGAAACACGGTGCTACCAGTCAATCAATCACACCCACTGCTGGGCCTATCACCTGAGAAAATGAGAATCCAAAAGTCACAGGCTGGCAATCCTGCACTCCAACAATATTTACCATAGCCAACACTTGGAAGCAATGAAAATGTCCATCAACCGAGGAATGCACAAAGAAGAAGTGGTCCACGTACACAGTGGAAAATTACTCCAATAAAAAATAAAAATTAAATTTAAAAATCCAACGAAAGTAAGGAGACATCAGCTTGTGTGGGTTTGTCCGGGCACACTCCACTCTAATTTATAACCGAGAAACACCACAGGCCGCAAGGGCTTTTCCCTAGTTACCAGGGTGGGGAACATAGAAAGGCTGCCGCCCTCTGGCAGTTACCTGCAAAAGCAGTTTTAAAGCCTGTGCTAATGGTCATTTCATAGGAACAAGTACTGCAGAACTGTAAATGAAACCTGCCCTCAAAATGTCTTCAGGGAGGTAACGGCCAAAACATTTCAAAAGGTGACACGTACTTTAAGAGAACACTTTGAAGAACTAAGGGGTAATCACTGCTTGAAAAATAAAAAGGACATGCCTTAAAGCTCAATTTCAACGGATTATGAGGCACATGCGAATTCAACCACAAAGAGGTATCAGCTCACACTTGTCAGAATAACCATGAGCAAGAAAACTACAAACAATAAATGCTGAAGGTGTTGTGGAGAAATGCATACCCTCAACTTCAAGGGGGACGTAAGTTGGAAAGGGCCACGAATGAGAACAGAATGGAGGTGCCTTAAAAAGGTCAACATTGAGCTACCATATGATCCAGCAGGCCCACTCCTCCACCTATAATCTAAGAAGAGAGAATTGGAAAGACACAGGCAGGCAAATCTGCATTGCCCAGTGTTACAATAGCCAAGATATGGAAGTAACCAAAAAGACCACCAACAGATGGGTGGGCAAAGAAGAACTCCTCCATTTACAGATGGAATATTCGCTAGTGAAAAAAATGAAACAATGCCATTTGCAGCACCATAGATGAGTCTAGACGTAATCACGCCAAGTGTAGTAAGTGAGAAAGCAAAAGGCACATATCCTATCATATCACTTTCAGGAGTTACTTAAAAATTGATACCAATGAAGATATTTCCACAGAGAAAGGCAATCACAGATTCATTAAAAAACTTATGGTTCACCAAATAGAAAGGGATGAGGATTGGATACATTACCATATTGGGGTTAACAGAGATATACAAACCATGTGAAATATATAACCACCAAAGACGTACGGAAGACCAGGAGAAGACTGCTCAACATTGTGTCATAACCTACATTGGCAAAGGATGCGAGGAAGAATAGATACACGTATATGTGTGAAAGAACCACATCTTGCACACCTAGAACAAACAAACCATTGTAATCAAATTTGCTGGGATAAAAAATAAAAAGTAAGTTACAAATATGAACAAGAAGTAATGAGACATAAAGTTAAAGGGCTTTTTCCTGGCACATTCCATTCTAATATACAACCTAGAACACCACTTCCATTAAGGCTCTGTTTCCCTAGTAACCAAATTTGGTAAAGGAGAAATGCTGCCACCTTGTGGCCGTATCCTGCAAGAGCAGCTTTAAAGTCACAGCCAATGGTCACTTAACATTCACAAGGACTCAGGGCTGTAAAGGACACTTGCCCTAAATATTTGTGCTGAAGTAGGGAATGGGCAAAAAATTCAAAACAGGCAAATGTTTCAAGAAGAGATTAGGAAGAGTTAAGTTTTACTCACACTCTTTTTAAAAAAAAGGAAAATGGATAAAAGCTCAACCTCAGGGAGTGTTAGACGCATGCAATCTAATCTACAAAAAGTTTCAACTTACACCAGTCGACTGACCATCAGCAAAAAGTCTACAAACAATAAATGCTGAAGGGGTTTTAGAGAACTGTGTACCCTCTGCCTGCTGGTGAGACGTAAAGGGGTAACAGCCAATAATGAGAACAGAAAGGAGCTGCGTTTAAAAGTAAAAATGGAGGTACTATTCAATCCAGCAGGCGCACCATTGGACCTCTCACCTGAGAAGACAAGAATCGAGAAGACACAGGCCGCAAAAGCTGCAGTGCAGCCTTATTCACAATAGCCAAGACAGTGAAGCAATCAAAATGTCCAACAACAGGTAAATGGATAAAGAAGAAGTGGTCCATGTACACAATGGAATATGAGCCATGGAAGACAATGAACCATTGCTCTTTGAGGCACCACAAATGAGTCTGGAGATAATCACGAAAGATGAGGTAAGTTGGAAAGCAAAAGACCTGTGTTCTATGATAGCACTTATAGGCGTTATCTAATAACTGACACAAATGAACATATTTCCACAGAGAAAGACACTCACAGATTTAGAAAACAAACTATGCTCATATAAAACGACCGGTGGGGGGAATGGATAAATTAAGATTAGTGTTACTATATGTATACAAACACATATGATATACATATCTCAAAAAGACCAACCATATAGCAAGGGAAGTCTGCGGAACCCTCTGTAACATTTTACATGGGAAGAGGATCTGTACTTGAATAGACATATATAATGTACAAATGAACCAGATTGTGTACACCTAGGACAAACAATATTCTAAGCTTTACCCCAATTAAAACACTTTTAAAAACCAAGAAGAAATAATGACACATAAACTTGTGGGGGTTTCGCCACGCACATTCCAATGTAATTTACAACCTAGGAACACGACTTCCAGAAAGGCTCTGCTGCCCTACTCCCCAGATTTGGGAATGGGGAAATGCTGCCTCCTAGAGGCCGCTTCCCACAACAGCAGCTTTAAACCCATTGCTAAAGGTCACTAAATATTCACCAAACTTGCAGTTCGGGAAATGACACCTGCTCTCTAAAAAAAACGCTGGGGTGGAAAATCGACCAAATAATTCAAAAGAGGGCAACCTTCAAAGAAGACAATTTCAAGAGTTATATTGTACTGCCAATTGTTTCCTTTTTTTAACGGAAAAGAAAACGGCGGAGAAAAATGATGAGTTTTACGAATGTTCAAAGACATGCAAACCCAAATTACAAAAACCTATCAGCTCACAGCAGCCAGAAGGGCCATTAGCATCAATGCTGTAAACAATAAATGCTGAAGCGATTGTGGAGAAATGCGTACCCTCGATTCTAAGGGGGACGTGGTAAGAGCCACTAATGAAAACACAAAGAAGGTGCTTTGAAAAGGGAAACACGGTGCTACCAGTCAATCAATCACACCCACTGCTGGGCCTATCACCTGAGAAAATGAGAATCCAAAAGTCACAGGCTGGCAATCCTGCACTCCAACAATATTTACCATAGCCAACACTTGGAAGCAATGAAAATGTCCATCAACCGAGGAATGCACAAAGAAGAAGTGGTCCACGTACACAGTGGAAAATTACTCCAATAAAAAATAAAAATTAAATTTAAAAATCCAACGAAAGTAAGGAGACATCAGCTTGTGTGGGTTTGTCCGGGCACACTCCACTCTAATTTATAACCGAGAAACACCACAGGCCGCAAGGGCTTTTCCCTAGTTACCAGGGTGGGGAACATAGAAAGGCTGCCGCCCTCTGGCAGTTACCTGCAAAAGCAGTTTTAAAGCCTGTGCTAATGGTCATTTCATAGGAACAAGTACTGCAGAACTGTAAATGAAACCTGCCCTCAAAATGTCTTCAGGGAGGTAACGGCCAAAACATTTCAAAAGGTGACACGTACTTTAAGAGAACACTTTGAAGAACTAAGGGGTAATCACTGCTTGAAAAATAAAAAGGACATGCCTTAAAGCTCAATTTCAACGGATTATGAGGCACATGCGAATTCAACCACAAAGAGGTATCAGCTCACACTTGTCAGAATAACCATGAGCAAGAAAACTACAAACAATAAATGCTGAAGGTGTTGTGGAGAAATGCATACCCTCAACTTCAAGGGGGACGTAAGTTGGAAAGGGCCACGAATGAGAACAGAATGGAGGTGCCTTAAAAAGGTCAACATTGAGCTACCATATGATCCAGCAGGCCCACTCCTCCACCTATAATCTAAGAAGAGAGAATTGGAAAGACACAGGCAGGCAAATCTGCATTGCCCAGTGTTACAATAGCCAAGATATGGAAGTAACCAAAAAGACCACCAACAGATGGGTGGGCAAAGAAGAACTCCTCCATTTACAGATGGAATATTCGCTAGTGAAAAAAATGAAACAATGCCATTTGCAGCACCATAGATGAGTCTAGACGTAATCACGCCAAGTGTAGTAAGTGAGAAAGCAAAAGGCACATATCCTATCATATCACTTTCAGGAGTTACTTAAAAATTGATACCAATGAAGATATTTCCACAGAGAAAGGCAATCACAGATTCATTAAAAAACTTATGGTTCACCAAATAGAAAGGGATGAGGATTGGATACATTACCATATTGGGGTTAACAGAGATATACAAACCATGTGAAATATATAACCACCAAAGACGTACGGAAGACCAGGAGAAGACTGCTCAACATTGTGTCATAACCTACATTGGCAAAGGATGCGAGGAAGAATAGATACACGTATATGTGTGAAAGAACCACATCTTGCACACCTAGAACAAACAAACCATTGTAATCAAATTTGCTGGGATAAAAAATAAAAAGTAAGTTACAAATATGAACAAGAAGTAATGAGACATAAAGTTAAAGGGCTTTTTCCTGGCACATTCCATTCTAATATACAACCTAGAACACCACTTCCATTAAGGCTCTGTTTCCCTAGTAACCAAATTTGGTAAAAGGAGAAAATGCTGCCACCTTGTGGCCGTATCCTGCAAGAGCAGCTTTAAAGTCACAGCCAATGGTCACTTAACATTCACAAGGACTCAGGGCTGTAAAGGACACTTGCCCTAAATATTTGTGCTGAAGTAGGGAATGGGCAAAAAATTCAAAACAGGCAAATGTTTCAAGAAGAGATTAGGAAGAGTTAAGTTTTACTCACACTCTTTTTAAAAAAAAGGAAAATGGATAAAAGCTCAACCTCAGGGAGTGTTAGACGCATGCAATCTAATCTACAAAAAGTTTCAACTTACACCAGTCGACTGACCATCAGCAAAAAGTCTACAAACAATAAATGCTGAAGGGGTTTTAGAGAACTGTGTACCCTCTGCCTGCCTGGTGAGACGTAAAGGGGTAACAGCCAATATGAGAACAGAAAGGAGCTGCGTTTAAAAGTAAAAATGGAGGTACTATTCAATCCAGCAGGCGCACCATTGGACCTCTCACCTGAGAAAGACAAGAATCGAGAAGACACAGGCCGCAAAAGCTGCAGTGCAGCCTTATTCACAATAGCCAAGACAGTGAAGCAATCAAAATGTCCAACAACAGGTAAATGGATAAAGAAGAAGTGGTCCATGTACACAATGGAATATGAGCCATGGAAGACAATGAACCATTGCTCTTTGAGGCACCACAAATGAGTCTGGAGATAATCACGAAAGATGAGGTAAGTTGGAAAGCAAAAGACCTGTGTTCTATGATAGCACTTATAGGCGTTATCTAATAACTGACACAAATGAACATATTTCCACAGAGAAAGACACTCACAGATTTAGAAAACAAACTATGCTCATCTAAAACGACCGGTGGGGGGAATGGATAAATTAAGATTAGTGTTACTATATGTATACAAACACATATGATATACATATCTCAAAAAGACCAACCATATAGCAAGGGAAGTCTGCGGAACCCTCTGTAACATTTTACATGGGAAGAGGATCTGTACTTGAATAGACATATATAATGTACAAATGAACCAGATTGTGTACACCTAGGACAAACAATATCTAAGCTTTACCCCAATTAAAACACTTTTAAAAACCAAGAAGAAATAATGACACATAAACTTGTGGGGGTTTCGCCACGCACATTCCAATGTAATTTACAACCTAGGAACACGACTTCCAGAAAGGCTCTGCTGCCCTACTCCCCAGATTTGGGAATGGGGAAATGCTGCCTCCTAGAGGCCGCTTCCCACAACAGCAGCTTTAAACCCATTGCTAAAGGTCACTAATATTCACCAAACTTGCAGTTCGGGAAATGACACCTGCTCTCTAAAAAAACGCTGGGGTGGAAAATCGACCAAATAATTCAAAAGAGGGCAACCTTCAAAGAAGACAATTTCAAGAGTTATATTGTACTGCCAATTGTTTCCTTTTTTTAACGGAAAAGAAAACGGCGGAGAAAAATGATGAGTTTTACGAATGTTCAAAGACATGCAAACCCAAATTACAAAAACCTATCAGCTCACAGCAGCCAGAAGGGCCATTAGCATCAATGCTGTAAACAATAAATGCTGAAGCGATTGTGGAGAAATGCGTACCCTCGATTCTAAGGGGGACGTGGTAAGAGCCACTAATGAAAACACAAAGAAGGTGCTTTGAAAAGGGAAACACGGTGCTACCAGTCAATCAATCACACCCACTGCTGGGCCTATCACCTGAGAAAATGAGAATCCAAAAGTCACAGGCTGGCAATCCTGCACTCCAACAATATTTACCATAGCCAACACTTGGAAGCAATGAAAATGTCCATCAACCGAGGAATGCACAAAGAAGAAGTGGTCCACGTACACAGTGGAAAATTACTCCAATAAAAAATAAAAATTAAATTTAAAAATCCAACGAAAGTAAGGAGACATCAGCTTGTGTGGGTTTGTCCGGGCACACTCCACTCTAATTTATAACCGAGAAACACCACAGGCCGCAAGGGCTTTTCCCTAGTTACCAGGGTGGGGAACATAGAAAGGCTGCCGCCCTCTGGCAGTTACCTGCAAAAGCAGTTTTAAAGCCTGTGCTAATGGTCATTTCATAGGAACAAGTACTGCAGAACTGTAAATGAAACCTGCCCTCAAAATGTCTTCAGGGAGGTAACGGCCAAAACATTTCAAAAGGTGACACGTACTTTAAGAGAACACTTTGAAGAACTAAGGGGTAATCACTGCTTGAAAAATAAAAAGGACATGCCTTAAAGCTCAATTTCAACGGATTATGAGGCACATGCGAATTCAACCACAAAGAGGTATCAGCTCACACTTGTCAGAATAACCATGAGCAAGAAAACTACAAACAATAAATGCTGAAGGTGTTGTGGAGAAATGCATACCCTCAACTTCAAGGGGGACGTAAGTTGGAAAGGGCCACGAATGAGAACAGAATGGAGGTGCCTTAAAAAGGTCAACATTGAGCTACCATATGATCCAGCAGGCCCACTCCTCCACCTATAATCTAAGAAGAGAGAATTGGAAAGACACAGGCAGGCAAATCTGCATTGCCCAGTGTTACAATAGCCAAGATATGGAAGTAACCAAAAAGACCACCAACAGATGGGTGGGCAAAGAAGAACTCCTCCATTTACAGATGGAATATTCGCTAGTGAAAAAAATGAAACAATGCCATTTGCAGCACCATAGATGAGTCTAGACGTAATCACGCCAAGTGTAGTAAGTGAGAAAGCAAAAGGCACATATCCTATCATATCACTTTCAGGAGTTACTTAAAAATTGATACCAATGAAGATATTTCCACAGAGAAAGGCAATCACAGATTCATTAAAAAACTTATGGTTCACCAAATAGAAAGGGATGAGGATTGGATACATTACCATATTGGGGTTAACAGAGATATACAAACCATGTGAAATATATAACCACCAAAGACGTACGGAAGACCAGGAGAAGACTGCTCAACATTGTGTCATAACCTACATTGGCAAAGGATGCGAGGAAGAATAGATACACGTATATGTGTGAAAGAACCACATCTTGCACACCTAGAACAAACAAACCATTGTAATCAAATTTGCTGGGATAAAAAATAAAAAGTAAGTTACAAATATGAACAAGAAGTAATGAGACATAAAGTTAAAGGGCTTTTTCCTGGCACATTCCATTCTAATATACAACCTAGAACACCACTTCCATTAAGGCTCTGTTTCCCTAGTAACCAAATTTGGTAAAGGAGAAATGCTGCCACCTTGTGGCCGTATCCTGCAAGAGCAGCTTTAAAGTCACAGCCAATGGTCACTTAACATTCACAAGGACTCAGGGCTGTAAAGGACACTTGCCCTAAATATTTGTGCTGAAGTAGGGAATGGGCAAAAAATTCAAAACAGGCAAATGTTTCAAGAAGAGATTAGGAAGAGTTAAGTTTTACTCACACTCTTTTTAAAAAAAAGGAAAATGGATAAAAGCTCAACCTCAGGGAGTGTTAGACGCATGCAATCTAATCTACAAAAAGTTTCAACTTACACCAGTCGACTGACCATCAGCAAAAAGTCTACAAACAATAAATGCTGAAGGGGTTTTAGAGAACTGTGTACCCTCTGCCTGCTGGTGAGACGTAAAGGGGTAACAGCCAATAATGAGAACAGAAAGGAGCTGCGTTTAAAAGTAAAAATGGAGGTACTATTCAATCCAGCAGGCGCACCATTGGACCTCTCACCTGAGAAGACAAGAATCGAGAAGACACAGGCCGCAAAAGCTGCAGTGCAGCCTTATTCACAATAGCCAAGACAGTGAAGCAATCAAAATGTCCAACAACAGGTAAATGGATAAAGAAGAAGTGGTCCATGTACACAATGGAATATGAGCCATGGAAGACAATGAACCATTGCTCTTTGAGGCACCACAAATGAGTCTGGAGATAATCACGAAAGATGAGGTAAGTTGGAAAGCAAAAGACCTGTGTTCTATGATAGCACTTATAGGCGTTATCTAATAACTGACACAAATGAACATATTTCCACAGAGAAAGACACTCACAGATTTAGAAAACAAACTATGCTCATCTAAAACGACCGGTGGGGGGAATGGATAAATTAAGATTAGTGTTACTATATGTATACAAACACATATGATATACATATCTCAAAAAGACCAACCATATAGCAAGGGAAGTCTGCGGAACCCTCTGTAACATTTTACATGGGAAGAGGATCTGTACTTGAATAGACATATATAATGTACAAATGAACCAGATTGTGTACACCTAGGACAAACAATATTCTAAGCTTTACCCCAATTAAAACACTTTTAAAAACCAAGAAGAAATAATGACACATAAACTTGTGGGGGTTTCGCCACGCACATTCCAATGTAATTTACAACCTAGGAACACGACTTCCAGAAAGGCTCTGCTGCCCTACTCCCCAGATTTGGGAATGGGGAAATGCTGCCTCCTAGAGGCCGCTTCCCACAACAGCAGCTTTAAACCCATTGCTAAAGGTCACTAAATATTCACCAAACTTGCAGTTCGGGAAATGACACCTGCTCTCTAAAAAAAACGCTGGGGTGGAAAATCGACCAAATAATTCAAAAGAGGGCAACCTTCAAAGAAGACAATTTCAAGAGTTATATTGTACTGCCAATTGTTTCCTTTTTTTAACGGAAAAGAAAACGGCGGAGAAAAATGATGAGTTTTACGAATGTTCAAAGACATGCAAACCCAAATTACAAAAACCTATCAGCTCACAGCAGCCAGAAGGGCCATTAGCATCAATGCTGTAAACAATAAATGCTGAAGCGATTGTGGAGAAATGCGTACCCTCGATTCTAAGGGGGACGTGGTAAGAGCCACTAATGAAAACACAAAGAAGGTGCTTTGAAAAGGGAAACACGGTGCTACCAGTCAATCAATCACACCCACTGCTGGGCCTATCACCTGAGAAAATGAGAATCCAAAAGTCACAGGCTGGCAATCCTGCACTCCAACAATATTTACCATAGCCAACACTTGGAAGCAATGAAAATGTCCATCAACCGAGGAATGCACAAAGAAGAAGTGGTCCACGTACACAGTGGAAAATTACTCCAATAAAAAATAAAAATTAAATTTAAAAATCCAACGAAAGTAAGGAGACATCAGCTTGTGTGGGTTTGTCCGGGCACACTCCACTCTAATTTATAACCGAGAAACACCACAGGCCGCAAGGGCTTTTCCCTAGTTACCAGGGTGGGGAACATAGAAAGGCTGCCGCCCTCTGGCAGTTACCTGCAAAAGCAGTTTTAAAGCCTGTGCTAATGGTCATTTCATAGGAACAAGTACTGCAGAACTGTAAATGAAACCTGCCCTCAAAATGTCTTCAGGGAGGTAACGGCCAAAACATTTCAAAAGGTGACACGTACTTTAAGAGAACACTTTGAAGAACTAAGGGGTAATCACTGCTTGAAAAATAAAAAGGACATGCCTTAAAGCTCAATTTCAACGGATTATGAGGCACATGCGAATTCAACCACAAAGAGGTATCAGCTCACACTTGTCAGAATAACCATGAGCAAGAAAACTACAAACAATAAATGCTGAAGGTGTTGTGGAGAAATGCATACCCTCAACTTCAAGGGGGACGTAAGTTGGAAAGGGCCACGAATGAGAACAGAATGGAGGTGCCTTAAAAAGGTCAACATTGAGCTACCATATGATCCAGCAGGCCCACTCCTCCACCTATAATCTAAGAAGAGAGAATTGGAAAGACACAGGCAGGCAAATCTGCATTGCCCAGTGTTACAATAGCCAAGATATGGAAGTAACCAAAAAGACCACCAACAGATGGGTGGGCAAAGAAGAACTCCTCCATTTACAGATGGAATATTCGCTAGTGAAAAAAATGAAACAATGCCATTTGCAGCACCATAGATGAGTCTAGACGTAATCACGCCAAGTGTAGTAAGTGAGAAAGCAAAAGGCACATATCCTATCATATCACTTTCAGGAGTTACTTAAAAATTGATACCAATGAAGATATTTCCACAGAGAAAGGCAATCACAGATTCATTAAAAAACTTATGGTTCACCAAATAGAAAGGGATGAGGATTGGATACATTACCATATTGGGGTTAACAGAGATATACAAACCATGTGAAATATATAACCACCAAAGACGTACGGAAGACCAGGAGAAGACTGCTCAACATTGTGTCATAACCTACATTGGCAAAGGATGCGAGGAAGAATAGATACACGTATATGTGTGAAAGAACCACATCTTGCACACCTAGAACAAACAAACCATTGTAATCAAATTTGCTGGGATAAAAAATAAAAAGTAAGTTACAAATATGAACAAGAAGTAATGAGACATAAAGTTAAAGGGCTTTTTCCTGGCACATTCCATTCTAATATACAACCTAGAACACCACTTCCATTAAGGCTCTGTTTCCCTAGTAACCAAATTTGGTAAAGGAGAAATGCTGCCACCTTGTGGCCGTATCCTGCAAGAGCAGCTTTAAAGTCACAGCCAATGGTCACTTAACATTCACAAGGACTCAGGGCTGTAAAGGACACTTGCCCTAAATATTTGTGCTGAAGTAGGGAATGGGCAAAAAATTCAAAACAGGCAAATGTTTCAAGAAGAGATTAGGAAGAGTTAAGTTTTACTCACACTCTTTTTAAAAAAAAGGAAAATGGATAAAAGCTCAACCTCAGGGAGTGTTAGACGCATGCAATCTAATCTACAAAAAGTTTCAACTTACACCAGTCGACTGACCATCAGCAAAAAGTCTACAAACAATAAATGCTGAAGGGGTTTTAGAGAACTGTGTACCCTCTGCCTGCTGGTGAGACGTAAAGGGGTAACAGCCAATAATGAGAACAGAAAGGAGCTGCGTTTAAAAGTAAAAATGGAGGTACTATTCAATCCAGCAGGCGCACCATTGGACCTCTCACCTGAGAAGACAAGAATCGAGAAGACACAGGCCGCAAAAGCTGCAGTGCAGCCTTATTCACAATAGCCAAGACAGTGAAGCAATCAAAATGTCCAACAACAGGTAAATGGATAAAGAAGAAGTGGTCCATGTACACAATGGAATATGAGCCATGGAAGACAATGAACCATTGCTCTTTGAGGCACCACAAATGAGTCTGGAGATAATCACGAAAGATGAGGTAAGTTGGAAAGCAAAAGACCTGTGTTCTATGATAGCACTTATAGGCGTTATCTAATAACTGACACAAATGAACATATTTCCACAGAGAAAGACACTCACAGATTTAGAAAACAAACTATGCTCATCTAAAACGACCGGTGGGGGGAATGGATAAATTAAGATTAGTGTTACTATATGTATACAAACACATATGATATACATATCTCAAAAAGACCAACCATATAGCAAGGGAAGTCTGCGGAACCCTCTGTAACATTTTACATGGGAAGAGGATCTGTACTTGAATAGACATATATAATGTACAAATGAACCAGATTGTGTACACCTAGGACAAACAATATTCTAAGCTTTACCCCAATTAAAACACTTTTAAAAACCAAGAAGAAATAATGACACATAAACTTGTGGGGGTTTCGCCACGCACATTCCAATGTAATTTACAACCTAGGAACACGACTTCCAGAAAGGCTCTGCTGCCCTACTCCCCAGATTTGGGAATGGGGAAATGCTGCCTCCTAGAGGCCGCTTCCCACAACAGCAGCTTTAAACCCATTGCTAAAGGTCACTAAATATTCACCAAACTTGCAGTTCGGGAAATGACACCTGCTCTCTAAAAAAAACGCTGGGGTGGAAAATCGACCAAATAATTCAAAAGAGGGCAACCTTCAAAGAAGACAATTTCAAGAGTTATATTGTACTGCCAATTGTTTCCTTTTTTTAACGGAAAAGAAAACGGCGGAGAAAAATGATGAGTTTTACGAATGTTCAAAGACATGCAAACCCAAATTACAAAAACCTATCAGCTCACAGCAGCCAGAAGGGCCATTAGCATCAATGCTGTAAACAATAAATGCTGAAGCGATTGTGGAGAAATGCGTACCCTCGATTCTAAGGGGGACGTGGTAAGAGCCACTAATGAAAACACAAAGAAGGTGCTTTGAAAAGGGAAACACGGTGCTACCAGTCAATCAATCACACCCACTGCTGGGCCTATCACCTGAGAAAATGAGAATCCAAAAGTCACAGGCTGGCAATCCTGCACTCCAACAATATTTACCATAGCCAACACTTGGAAGCAATGAAAATGTCCATCAACCGAGGAATGCACAAAGAAGAAGTGGTCCACGTACACAGTGGAAAATTACTCCAATAAAAAATAAAAATTAAATTTAAAAATCCAACGAAAGTAAGGAGACATCAGCTTGTGTGGGTTTGTCCGGGCACACTCCACTCTAATTTATAACCGAGAAACACCACAGGCCGCAAGGGCTTTTCCCTAGTTACCAGGGTGGGGAACATAGAAAGGCTGCCGCCCTCTGGCAGTTACCTGCAAAAGCAGTTTTAAAGCCTGTGCTAATGGTCATTTCATAGGAACAAGTACTGCAGAACTGTAAATGAAACCTGCCCTCAAAATGTCTTCAGGGAGGTAACGGCCAAAACATTTCAAAAGGTGACACGTACTTTAAGAGAACACTTTGAAGAACTAAGGGGTAATCACTGCTTGAAAAATAAAAAGGACATGCCTTAAAGCTCAATTTCAACGGATTATGAGGCACATGCGAATTCAACCACAAAGAGGTATCAGCTCACACTTGTCAGAATAACCATGAGCAAGAAAACTACAAACAATAAATGCTGAAGGTGTTGTGGAGAAATGCATACCCTCAACTTCAAGGGGGACGTAAGTTGGAAAGGGCCACGAATGAGAACAGAATGGAGGTGCCTTAAAAAGGTCAACATTGAGCTACCATATGATCCAGCAGGCCCACTCCTCCACCTATAATCTAAGAAGAGAGAATTGGAAAGACACAGGCAGGCAAATCTGCATTGCCCAGTGTTACAATAGCCAAGATATGGAAGTAACCAAAAAGACCACCAACAGATGGGTGGGCAAAGAAGAACTCCTCCATTTACAGATGGAATATTCGCTAGTGAAAAAAATGAAACAATGCCATTTGCAGCACCATAGATGAGTCTAGACGTAATCACGCCAAGTGTAGTAAGTGAGAAAGCAAAAGGCACATATCCTATCATATCACTTTCAGGAGTTACTTAAAAATTGATACCAATGAAGATATTTCCACAGAGAAAGGCAATCACAGATTCATTAAAAAACTTATGGTTCACCAAATAGAAAGGGATGAGGATTGGATACATTACCATATTGGGGTTAACAGAGATATACAAACCATGTGAAATATATAACCACCAAAGACGTACGGAAGACCAGGAGAAGACTGCTCAACATTGTGTCATAACCTACATTGGCAAAGGATGCGAGGAAGAATAGATACACGTATATGTGTGAAAGAACCACATCTTGCACACCTAGAACAAACAAACCATTGTAATCAAATTTGCTGGGATAAAAAATAAAAAGTAAGTTACAAATATGAACAAGAAGTAATGAGACATAAAGTTAAAGGGCTTTTTCCTGGCACATTCCATTCTAATATACAACCTAGAACACCACTTCCATTAAGGCTCTGTTTCCCTAGTAACCAAATTTGGTAAAGGAGAAATGCTGCCACCTTGTGGCCGTATCCTGCAAGAGCAGCTTTAAAGTCACAGCCAATGGTCACTTAACATTCACAAGGACTCAGGGCTGTAAAGGACACTTGCCCTAAATATTTGTGCTGAAGTAGGGAATGGGCAAAAAATTCAAAACAGGCAAATGTTTCAAGAAGAGATTAGGAAGAGTTAAGTTTTACTCACACTCTTTTTAAAAAAAAGGAAAATGGATAAAAGCTCAACCTCAGGGAGTGTTAGACGCATGCAATCTAATCTACAAAAAGTTTCAACTTACACCAGTCGACTGACCATCAGCAAAAAGTCTACAAACAATAAATGCTGAAGGGGTTTTAGAGAACTGTGTACCCTCTGCCTGCTGGTGAGACGTAAAGGGGTAACAGCCAATAATGAGAACAGAAAGGAGCTGCGTTTAAAAGTAAAAATGGAGGTACTATTCAATCCAGCAGGCGCACCATTGGACCTCTCACCTGAGAAGACAAGAATCGAGAAGACACAGGCCGCAAAAGCTGCAGTGCAGCCTTATTCACAATAGCCAAGACAGTGAAGCAATCAAAATGTCCAACAACAGGTAAATGGATAAAGAAGAAGTGGTCCATGTACACAATGGAATATGAGCCATGGAAGACAATGAACCATTGCTCTTTGAGGCACCACAAATGAGTCTGGAGATAATCACGAAAGATGAGGTAAGTTGGAAAGCAAAAGACCTGTGTTCTATGATAGCACTTATAGGCGTTATCTAATAACTGACACAAATGAACATATTTCCACAGAGAAAGACACTCACAGATTTAGAAAACAAACTATGCTCATCTAAAACGACCGGTGGGGGGAATGGATAAATTAAGATTAGTGTTACTATATGTATACAAACACATATGATATACATATCTCAAAAAGACCAACCATATAGCAAGGGAAGTCTGCGGAACCCTCTGTAACATTTTACATGGGAAGAGGATCTGTACTTGAATAGACATATATAATGTACAAATGAACCAGATTGTGTACACCTAGGACAAACAATATTCTAAGCTTTACCCCAATTAAAACACTTTTAAAAACCAAGAAGAAATAATGACACATAAACTTGTGGGGGTTTCGCCACGCACATTCCAATGTAATTTACAACCTAGGAACACGACTTCCAGAAAGGCTCTGCTGCCCTACTCCCCAGATTTGGGAATGGGGAAATGCTGCCTCCTAGAGGCCGCTTCCCACAACAGCAGCTTTAAACCCATTGCTAAAGGTCACTAAATATTCACCAAACTTGCAGTTCGGGAAATGACACCTGCTCTCTAAAAAAAACGCTGGGGTGGAAAATCGACCAAATAATTCAAAAGAGGGCAACCTTCAAAGAAGACAATTTCAAGAGTTATATTGTACTGCCAATTGTTTCCTTTTTTTAACGGAAAAGAAAACGGCGGAGAAAAATGATGAGTTTTACGAATGTTCAAAGACATGCAAACCCAAATTACAAAAACCTATCAGCTCACAGCAGCCAGAAGGGCCATTAGCATCAATGCTGTAAACAATAAATGCTGAAGCGATTGTGGAGAAATGCGTACCCTCGATTCTAAGGGGGACGTGGTAAGAGCCACTAATGAAAACACAAAGAAGGTGCTTTGAAAAGGGAAACACGGTGCTACCAGTCAATCAATCACACCCACTGCTGGGCCTATCACCTGAGAAAATGAGAATCCAAAAGTCACAGGCTGGCAATCCTGCACTCCAACAATATTTACCATAGCCAACACTTGGAAGCAATGAAAATGTCCATCAACCGAGGAATGCACAAAGAAGAAGTGGTCCACGTACACAGTGGAAAATTACTCCAATAAAAAATAAAAATTAAATTTAAAAATCCAACGAAAGTAAGGAGACATCAGCTTGTGTGGGTTTGTCCGGGCACACTCCACTCTAATTTATAACCGAGAAACACCACAGGCCGCAAGGGCTTTTCCCTAGTTACCAGGGTGGGGAACATAGAAAGGCTGCCGCCCTCTGGCAGTTACCTGCAAAAGCAGTTTTAAAGCCTGTGCTAATGGTCATTTCATAGGAACAAGTACTGCAGAACTGTAAATGAAACCTGCCCTCAAAATGTCTTCAGGGAGGTAACGGCCAAAACATTTCAAAAGGTGACACGTACTTTAAGAGAACACTTTGAAGAACTAAGGGGTAATCACTGCTTGAAAAATAAAAAGGACATGCCTTAAAGCTCAATTTCAACGGATTATGAGGCACATGCGAATTCAACCACAAAGAGGTATCAGCTCACACTTGTCAGAATAACCATGAGCAAGAAAACTACAAACAATAAATGCTGAAGGTGTTGTGGAGAAATGCATACCCTCAACTTCAAGGGGGACGTAAGTTGGAAAGGGCCACGAATGAGAACAGAATGGAGGTGCCTTAAAAAGGTCAACATTGAGCTACCATATGATCCAGCAGGCCCACTCCTCCACCTATAATCTAAGAAGAGAGAATTGGAAAGACACAGGCAGGCAAATCTGCATTGCCCAGTATTACAATAGCCAAGATATGGAAGTAACCAAAAAGACCACCAACAGATGGGTGGGCAAAGAAGAACTCCTCCATTTACAGATGGAATATTCGCTAGTGAAAAAAATGAAACAATGCCATTTGCAGCACCATAGATGAGTCTAGACGTAATCACGCCAAGTGTAGTAAGTGAGAAAGCAAAAGGCACATATCCTATCATATCACTTTCAGGAGTTACTTAAAAATTGATACCAATGAAGATATTTCCACAGAGAAAGGCAATCACAGATTCATTAAAAAACTTATGGTTCACCAAATAGAAAGGGATGAGGATTGGATACATTACCATATTGGGGTTAACAGAGATATACAAACCATGTGAAATATATAACCACCAAAGACGTACGGAAGACCAGGAGAAGACTGCTCAACATTGTGTCATAACCTACATTGGCAAAGGATGCGAGGAAGAATAGATACACGTATATGTGTGAAAGAACCACATCTTGCACACCTAGAACAAACAAACCATTGTAATCAAATTTGCTGGGATAAAAAATAAAAAGTAAATTACAAATATGAACAAGAAGTAATGAGACATAAAGTTAAAGGGCTTTTTCCTGGCACATTCCATTCTAATATACAACCTAGAACACCACTTCCATTAAGGCTCTGTTTCCCTAGTAACCAAATTTGGTAAAGGAGAAATGCTGCCACCTTGTGGCCGTATCCTGCAAGAGCAGCTTTAAAGTCACAGCCAATGGTCACTTAACATTCACAAGGACTCAGGGCTGTAAAGGACACTTGCCCTAAATATTTGTGCTGAAGTAGGGAATGGGCAAAAAATTCAAAACAGGCAAATGTTTCAAGAAGAGATTAGGAAGAGTTAAGTTTTACTCACACTCTTTTTAAAAAAAAGGAAAATGGATAAAAGCTCAACCTCAGGGAGTGTTAGACGCATGCAATCTAATCTACAAAAAGTTTCAACTTACACCAGTCGACTGACCATCAGCAAAAAGTCTACAAACAATAAATGCTGAAGGGGTTTTAGAGAACTGTGTACCCTCTGCCTGCTGGTGAGACGTAAAGGGGTAACAGCCAATAATGAGAACAGAAAGGAGCTGCGTTTAAAAGTAAAAATGGAGGTACTATTCAATCCAGCAGGTGCACCATTGGACCTCTCACCTGAGAAGACAAGAATCGAGAAGACACAGGCCGCAAAAGCTGCAGTGCAGCCTTATTCACAATAGCCAAGACAGTGAAGCAATCAAAATGTCCAACAACAGGTAAATGGATAAAGAAGAAGTGGTCCATGTACACAATGGAATATGAGCCATGGAAGACAATGAACCATTGCTCTTTGAGGCACCACAAATGAGTCTGGAGATAATCACGAAAGATGAGGTAAGTTGGAAAGCAAAAGACCTGTGTTCTATGATAGCACTTATAGGCGTTATCTAATAACTGACACAAATGAACATATTTCCACAGAGAAAGACACTCACAGATTTAGAAAACAAACTATGCTCATCTAAAACGACCGGTGGGGGGAATGGATAAATTAAGATTAGTGTTACTATATGTATACAAACACATATGATATACATATCTCAAAAAGACCAACCATATAGCAAGGGAAGTCTGCGGAACCCTCTGTAACATTTTACATGGGAAGAGGATCTGTACTTGAATAGACATATATAATGTACAAATGAACCAGATTGTGTACACCTAGGACAAACAATATTCTAAGCTTTACCCCAATTAAAACACTTTTAAAAACCAAGAAGAAATAATGACACATAAACTTGTGGGGGTTTCGCCACGCACATTCCAATGTAATTTACAACCTAGGAACACGACTTCCAGAAAGGCTCTGCTGCCCTACTCCCCAGATTTGGGAATGGGGAAATGCTGCCTCCTAGAGGCCGCTTCCCACAACAGCAGCTTTAAACCCATTGCTAAAGGTCACTAAATATTCACCAAACTTGCAGTTCGGGAAATGACACCTGCTCTCTAAAAAAAACGCTGGGGTGGAAAATCGACCAAATAATTCAAAAGAGGGCAACCTTCAAAGAAGACAATTTCAAGAGTTATATTGTACTGCCAATTGTTTCCTTTTTTTAACGGAAAAGAAAACGGCGGAGAAAAATGATGAGTTTTACGAATGTTCAAAGACATGCAAACCCAAATTACAAAAACCTATCAGCTCACAGCAGCCAGAAGGGCCATTAGCATCAATGCTGTAAACAATAAATGCTGAAGCGATTGTGGAGAAATGCGTACCCTCGATTCTAAGGGGGACGTGGTAAGAGCCACTAATGAAAACACAAAGAAGGTGCTTTGAAAAGGGAAACACGGTGCTACCAGTCAATCAATCACACCCACTGCTGGGCCTATCACCTGAGAAAATGAGAATCCAAAAGTCACAGGCTGGCAATCCTGCACTCCAACAATATTTACCATAGCCAACACTTGGAAGCAATGAAAATGTCCATCAACCGAGGAATGCACAAAGAAGAAGTGGTCCACGTACACAGTGGAAAATTACTCCAATAAAAAATAAAAATTAAATTTAAAAATCCAACGAAAGTAAGGAGACATCAGCTTGTGTGGGTTTGTCCGGGCACACTCCACTCTAATTTATAACCGAGAAACACCACAGGCCGCAAGGGCTTTTCCCTAGTTACCAGGGTGGGGAACATAGAAAGGCTGCCGCCCTCTGGCAGTTACCTGCAAAAGCAGTTTTAAAGCCTGTGCTAATGGTCATTTCATAGGAACAAGTACTGCAGAACTGTAAATGAAACCTGCCCTCAAAATGTCTTCAGGGAGGTAACGGCCAAAACATTTCAAAAGGTGACACGTACTTTAAGAGAACACTTTGAAGAACTAAGGGGTAATCACTGCTTGAAAAATAAAAAGGACATGCCTTAAAGCTCAATTTCAACGGATTATGAGGCACATGCGAATTCAACCACAAAGAGGTATCAGCTCACACTTGTCAGAATAACCATGAGCAAGAAAACTACAAACAATAAATGCTGAAGGTGTTGTGGAGAAATGCATACCCTCAACTTCAAGGGGGACGTAAGTTGGAAAGGGCCACGAATGAGAACAGAATGGAGGTGCCTTAAAAAGGTCAACATTGAGCTACCATATGATCCAGCAGGCCCACTCCTCCACCTATAATCTAAGAAGAGAGAATTGGAAAGACACAGGCAGGCAAATCTGCATTGCCCAGTGTTACAATAGCCAAGATATGGAAGTAACCAAAAAGACCACCAACAGATGGGTGGGCAAAGAAGAACTCCTCCATTTACAGATGGAATATTCGCTAGTGAAAAAAATGAAACAATGCCATTTGCAGCACCATAGATGAGTCTAGACGTAATCACGCCAAGTGTAGTAAGTGAGAAAGCAAAAGGCACATATCCTATCATATCACTTTCAGGAGTTACTTAAAAATTGATACCAATGAAGATATTTCCACAGAGAAAGGCAATCACAGATTCATTAAAAAACTTATGGTTCACCAAATAGAAAGGGATGAGGATTGGATACATTACCATATTGGGGTTAACAGAGATATACAAACCATGTGAAATATATAACCACCAAAGACGTACGGAAGACCAGGAGAAGACTGCTCAACATTGTGTCATAACCTACATTGGCAAAGGATGCGAGGAAGAATAGATACACGTATATGTGTGAAAGAACCACATCTTGCACACCTAGAACAAACAAACCATTGTAATCAAATTTGCTGGGATAAAAAATAAAAAGTAAGTTACAAATATGAACAAGAAGTAATGAGACATAAAGTTAAAGGGCTTTTTCCTGGCACATTCCATTCTAATATACAACCTAGAACACCACTTCCATTAAGGCTCTGTTTCCCTAGTAACCAAATTTGGTAAAGGAGAAATGCTGCCACCTTGTGGCCGTATCCTGCAAGAGCAGCTTTAAAGTCACAGCCAATGGTCACTTAACATTCACAAGGACTCAGGGCTGTAAAGGACACTTGCCCTAAATATTTGTGCTGAAGTAGGGAATGGGCAAAAAATTCAAAACAGGCAAATGTTTCAAGAAGAGATTAGGAAGAGTTAAGTTTTACTCACACTCTTTTTAAAAAAAAGGAAAATGGATAAAAGCTCAACCTCAGGGAGTGTTAGACGCATGCAATCTAATCTACAAAAAGTTTCAACTTACACCAGTCGACTGACCATCAGCAAAAAGTCTACAAACAATAAATGCTGAAGGGGTTTTAGAGAACTGTGTACCCTCTGCCTGCTGGTGAGACGTAAAGGGGTAACAGCCAATAATGAGAACAGAAAGGAGCTGCGTTTAAAAGTAAAAATGGAGGTACTATTCAATCCAGCAGGCGCACCATTGGACCTCTCACCTGAGAAGACAAGAATCGAGAAGACACAGGCCGCAAAAGCTGCAGTGCAGCCTTATTCACAATAGCCAAGACAGTGAAGCAATCAAAATGTCCAACAACAGGTAAATGGATAAAGAAGAAGTGGTCCATGTACACAATGGAATATGAGCCATGGAAGACAATGAACCATTGCTCTTTGAGGCACCACAAATGAGTCTGGAGATAATCACGAAAGATGAGGTAAGTTGGAAAGCAAAAGACCTGTGTTCTATGATAGCACTTATAGGCGTTATCTAATAACTGACACAAATGAACATATTTCCACAGAGAAAGACACTCACAGATTTAGAAAACAAACTATGCTCATCTAAAACGACCGGTGGGGGGAATGGATAAATTAAGATTAGTGTTACTATATGTATACAAACACATATGATATACATATCTCAAAAAGACCAACCATATAGCAAGGGAAGTCTGCGGAACCCTCTGTAACATTTTACATGGGAAGAGGATCTGTACTTGAATAGACATATATAATGTACAAATGAACCAGATTGTGTACACCTAGGACAAACAATATTCTAAGCTTTACCCCAATTAAAACACTTTTAAAAACCAAGAAGAAATAATGACACATAAACTTGTGGGGGTTTCGCCACGCACATTCCAATGTAATTTACAACCTAGGAACACGACTTCCAGAAAGGCTCTGCTGCCCTACTCCCCAGATTTGGGAATGGGGAAATGCTGCCTCCTAGAGGCCGCTTCCCACAACAGCAGCTTTAAACCCATTGCTAAAGGTCACTAAATATTCACCAAACTTGCAGTTCGGGAAATGACACCTGCTCTCTAAAAAAAACGCTGGGGTGGAAAATCGACCAAATAATTCAAAAGAGGGCAACCTTCAAAGAAGACAATTTCAAGAGTTATATTGTACTGCCAATTGTTTCCTTTTTTTAACGGAAAAGAAAACGGCGGAGAAAAATGATGAGTTTTACGAATGTTCAAAGACATGCAAACCCAAATTACAAAAACCTATCAGCTCACAGCAGCCAGAAGGGCCATTAGCATCAATGCTGTAAACAATAAATGCTGAAGCGATTGTGGAGAAATGCGTACCCTCGATTCTAAGGGGGACGTGGTAAGAGCCACTAATGAAAACACAAAGAAGGTGCTTTGAAAAGGGAAACACGGTGCTACCAGTCAATCAATCACACCCACTGCTGGGCCTATCACCTGAGAAAATGAGAATCCAAAAGTCACAGGCTGGCAATCCTGCACTCCAACAATATTTACCATAGCCAACACTTGGAAGCAATGAAAATGTCCATCAACCGAGGAATGCACAAAGAAGAAGTGGTCCACGTACACAGTGGAAAATTACTCCAATAAAAAATAAAAATTAAATTTAAAAATCCAACGAAAGTAAGGAGACATCAGCTTGTGTGGGTTTGTCCGGGCACACTCCACTCTAATTTATAACCGAGAAACACCACAGGCCACAAGGGCTTTTCCCTAGTTACCAGGGTGGGGAACATAGAAAGGCTGCCGCCCTCTGGCAGTTACCTGCAAAAGCAGTTTTAAAGCCTGTGCTAATGGTCATTTCATAGGAACAAGTACTGCAGAACTGTAAATGAAACCTGCCCTCAAAATGTCTTCAGGGAGGTAACGGCCAAAACATTTCAAAAGGTGACACGTACTTTAAGAGAACACTTTGAAGAACTAAGGGGTAATCACTGCTTGAAAAATAAAAAGGACATGCCTTAAAGCTCAATTTCAACGGATTATGAGGCACATGCGAATTCAACCACAAAGAGGTATCAGCTCACACTTGTCAGAATAACCATGAGCAAGAAAACTACAAACAATAAATGCTGAAGGTGTTGTGGAGAAATGCATACCCTCAACTTCAAGGGGGACGTAAGTTGGAAAGGGCCACGAATGAGAACAGAATGGAGGTGCCTTAAAAAGGTCAACATTGAGCTACCATATGATCCAGCAGGCCCACTCCTCCACCTATAATCTAAGAAGAGAGAATTGGAAAGACACAGGCAGGCAAATCTGCATTGCCCAGTGTTACAATAGCCAAGATATGGAAGTAACCAAAAAGACCACCAACAGATGGGTGGGCAAAGAAGAACTCCTCCATTTACAGATGGAATATTCGCTAGTGAAAAAAATGAAACAATGCCATTTGCAGCACCATAGATGAGTCTAGACGTAATCACGCCAAGTGTAGTAAGTGAGAAAGCAAAAGGCACATATCCTATCATATCACTTTCAGGAGTTACTTAAAAATTGATACCAATGAAGATATTTCCACAGAGAAAGGCAATCACAGATTCATTAAAAAACTTATGGTTCACCAAATAGAAAGGGATGAGGATTGGATACATTACCATATTGGGGTTAACAGAGATATACAAACCATGTGAAATATATAACCACCAAAGACGTACGGAAGACCAGGAGAAGACTGCTCAACATTGTGTCATAACCTACATTGGCAAAGGATGCGAGGAAGAATAGATACACGTATATGTGTGAAAGAACCACATCTTGCACACCTAGAACAAACAAACCATTGTAATCAAATTTGCTGGGATAAAAAATAAAAAGTAAGTTACAAATATGAACAAGAAGTAATGAGACATAAAGTTAAAGGGCTTTTTCCTGGCACATTCCATTCTAATATACAACCTAGAACACCACTTCCATTAAGGCTCTGTTTCCCTAGTAACCAAATTTGGTAAAGGAGAAATGCTGCCACCTTGTGGCCGTATCCTGCAAGAGCAGCTTTAAAGTCACAGCCAATGGTCACTTAACATTCACAAGGACTCAGGGCTGTAAAGGACACTTGCCCTAAATATTTGTGCTGAAGTAGGGAATGGGCAAAAAATTCAAAACAGGCAAATGTTTCAAGAAGAGATTAGGAAGAGTTAAGTTTTACTCACACTCTTTTTAAAAAAAAGGAAAATGGATAAAAGCTCAACCTCAGGGAGTGTTAGACGCATGCAATCTAATCTACAAAAAGTTTCAACTTACACCAGTCGACTGACCATCAGCAAAAAGTCTACAAACAATAAATGCTGAAGGGGTTTTAGAGAACTGTGTACCCTCTGCCTGCTGGTGAGACGTAAAGGGGTAACAGCCAATAATGAGAACAGAAAGGAGCTGCGTTTAAAAGTAAAAATGGAGGTACTATTCAATCCAGCAGGCGCACCATTGGACCTCTCACCTGAGAAGACAAGAATCGAGAAGACACAGGCCGCAAAAGCTGCAGTGCAGCCTTATTCACAATAGCCAAGACAGTGAAGCAATCAAAATGTCCAACAACAGGTAAATGGATAAAGAAGAAGTGGTCCATGTACACAATGGAATATGAGCCATGGAAGACAATGAACCATTGCTCTTTGAGGCACCACAAATGAGTCTGGAGATAATCACGAAAGATGAGGTAAGTTGGAAAGCAAAAGACCTGTGTTCTATGATAGCACTTATAGGCGTTATCTAATAACTGACACAAATGAACATATTTCCACAGAGAAAGACACTCACAGATTTAGAAAACAAACTATGCTCATCTAAAACGACCGGTGGGGGGAATGGATAAATTAAGATTAGTGTTACTATATGTATACAAACACATATGATATACATATCTCAAAAAGACCAACCATATAGCAAGGGAAGTCTGCGGAACCCTCTGTAACATTTTACATGGGAAGAGGATCTGTACTTGAATAGACATATATAATGTACAAATGAACCAGATTGTGTACACCTAGGACAAACAATATTCTAAGCTTTACCCCAATTAAAACACTTTTAAAAACCAAGAAGAAATAATGACACATAAACTTGTGGGGGTTTCGCCACGCACATTCCAATGTAATTTACAACCTAGGAACACGACTTCCAGAAAGGCTCTGCTGCCCTACTCCCCAGATTTGGGAATGGGGAAATGCTGCCTCCTAGAGGCCGCTTCCCACAACAGCAGCTTTAAACCCATTGCTAAAGGTCACTAAATATTCACCAAACTTGCAGTTCGGGAAATGACACCTGCTCTCTAAAAAAAACGCTGGGGTGGAAAATCGACCAAATAATTCAAAAGAGGGCAACCTTCAAAGAAGACAATTTCAAGAGTTATATTGTACTGCCAATTGTTTCCTTTTTTTAACGGAAAAGAAAACGGCGGAGAAAAATGATGAGTTTTACGAATGTTCAAAGACATGCAAACCCAAATTACAAAAACCTATCAGCTCACAGCAGCCAGAAGGGCCATTAGCATCAATGCTGTAAACAATAAATGCTGAAGCGATTGTGGAGAAATGCGTACCCTCGATTCTAAGGGGGACGTGGTAAGAGCCACTAATGAAAACACAAAGAAGGTGCTTTGAAAAGGGAAACACGGTGCTACCAGTCAATCAATCACACCCACTGCTGGGCCTATCACCTGAGAAAATGAGAATCCAAAAGTCACAGGCTGGCAATCCTGCACTCCAACAATATTTACCATAGCCAACACTTGGAAGCAATGAAAATGTCCATCAACCGAGGAATGCACAAAGAAGAAGTGGTCCACGTACACAGTGGAAAATTACTCCAATAAAAAATAAAAATTAAATTTAAAAATCCAACGAAAGTAAGGAGACATCAGCTTGTGTGGGTTTGTCCGGGCACACTCCACTCTAATTTATAACCGAGAAACACCACAGGCCGCAAGGGCTTTTCCCTAGTTACCAGGGTGGGGAACATAGAAAGGCTGCCGCCCTCTGGCAGTTACCTGCAAAAGCAGTTTTAAAGCCTGTGCTAATGGTCATTTCATAGGAACAAGTACTGCAGAACTGTAAATGAAACCTGCCCTCAAAATGTCTTCAGGGAGGTAACGGCCAAAACATTTCAAAAGGTGACACGTACTTTAAGAGAACACTTTGAAGAACTAAGGGGTAATCACTGCTTGAAAAATAAAAAGGACATGCCTTAAAGCTCAATTTCAACGGATTATGAGGCACATGCGAATTCAACCACAAAGAGGTATCAGCTCACACTTGTCAGAATAACCATGAGCAAGAAAACTACAAACAATAAATGCTGAAGGTGTTGTGGAGAAATGCATACCCTCAACTTCAAGGGGGACGTAAGTTGGAAAGGGCCACGAATGAGAACAGAATGGAGGTGCCTTAAAAAGGTCAACATTGAGCTACCATATGATCCAGCAGGCCCACTCCTCCACCTATAATCTAAGAAGAGAGAATTGGAAAGACACAGGCAGGCAAATCTGCATTGCCCAGTGTTACAATAGCCAAGATATGGAAGTAACCAAAAAGACCACCAACAGATGGGTGGGCAAAGAAGAACTCCTCCATTTACAGATGGAATATTCGCTAGTGAAAAAAATGAAACAATGCCATTTGCAGCACCATAGATGAGTCTAGACGTAATCACGCCAAGTGTAGTAAGTGAGAAAGCAAAAGGCACATATCCTATCATATCACTTTCAGGAGTTACTTAAAAATTGATACCAATGAAGATATTTCCACAGAGAAAGGCAATCACAGATTCATTAAAAAACTTATGGTTCACCAAATAGAAAGGGATGAGGATTGGATACATTACCATATTGGGGTTAACAGAGATATACAAACCATGTGAAATATATAACCACCAAAGACGTACGGAAGACCAGGAGAAGACTGCTCAACATTGTGTCATAACCTACATTGGCAAAGGATGCGAGGAAGAATAGATACACGTATATGTGTGAAAGAACCACATCTTGCACACCTAGAACAAACAAACCATTGTAATCAAATTTGCTGGGATAAAAAATAAAAAGTAAGTTACAAATATGAACAAGAAGTAATGAGACATAAAGTTAAAGGGCTTTTTCCTGGCACATTCCATTCTAATATACAACCTAGAACACCACTTCCATTAAGGCTCTGTTTCCCTAGTAACCAAATTTGGTAAAGGAGAAATGCTGCCACCTTGTGGCCGTATCCTGCAAGAGCAGCTTTAAAGTCACAGCCAATGGTCACTTAACATTCACAAGGACTCAGGGCTGTAAAGGACACTTGCCCTAAATATTTGTGCTGAAGTAGGGAATGGGCAAAAAATTCAAAACAGGCAAATGTTTCAAGAAGAGATTAGGAAGAGTTAAGTTTTACTCACACTCTTTTTAAAAAAAAGGAAAATGGATAAAAGCTCAACCTCAGGGAGTGTTAGACGCATGCAATCTAATCTACAAAAAGTTTCAACTTACACCAGTCGGCTGACCATCAGCAAAAAGTCTACAAACAATAAATGCTGAAGGGGTTTTAGAGAACTGTGTACCCTCTGCCTGCTGGTGAGACGTAAAGGGGTAACAGCCAATAATGAGAACAGAAAGGAGCTGCGTTTAAAAGTAAAAATGGAGGTACTATTCAATCCAGCAGGCGCACCATTGGACCTCTCACCTGAGAAGACAAGAATCGAGAAGACACAGGCCGCAAAAGCTGCAGTGCAGCCTTATTCACAATAGCCAAGACAGTGAAGCAATCAAAATGTCCAACAACAGGTAAATGGATAAAGAAGAAGTGGTCCATGTACACAATGGAATATGAGCCATGGAAGACAATGAACCATTGCTCTTTGAGGCACCACAAATGAGTCTGGAGATAATCACGAAAGATGAGGTAAGTTGGAAAGCAAAAGACCTGTGTTCTATGATAGCACTTATAGGCGTTATCTAATAACTGACACAAATGAACATATTTCCACAGAGAAAGACACTCACAGATTTAGAAAACAAACTATGCTCATCTAAAACGACCGGTGGGGGGAATGGATAAATTAAGATTAGTGTTACTATATGTATACAAACACATATGATATACATATCTCAAAAAGACCAACCATATAGCAAGGGAAGTCTGCGGAACCCTCTGTAACATTTTACATGGGAAGAGGATCTGTACTTGAATAGACATATATAATGTACAAATGAACCAGATTGTGTACACCTAGGACAAACAATATTCTAAGCTTTACCCCAATTAAAACACTTTTAAAAACCAAGAAGAAATAATGACACATAAACTTGTGGGGGTTTCGCCACGCACATTCCAATGTAATTTACAACCTAGGAACACGACTTCCAGAAAGGCTCTGCTGCCCTACTCCCCAGATTTGGGAATGGGGAAATGCTGCCTCCTAGAGGCCGCTTCCCACAACAGCAGCTTTAAACCCATTGCTAAAGGTCACTAAATATTCACCAAACTTGCAGTTCGGGAAATGACACCTGCTCTCTAAAAAAAACGCTGGGGTGGAAAATCGACCAAATAATTCAAAAGAGGGCAACCTTCAAAGAAGACAATTTCAAGAGTTATATTGTACTGCCAATTGTTTCCTTTTTTTAACGGAAAAGAAAACGGCGGAGAAAAATGATGAGTTTTACGAATGTTCAAAGACATGCAAACCCAAATTACAAAAACCTATCAGCTCACAGCAGCCAGAAGGGCCATTAGCATCAATGCTGTAAACAATAAATGCTGAAGCGATTGTGGAGAAATGCGTACCCTCGATTCTAAGGGGGACGTGGTAAGAGCCACTAATGAAAACACAAAGAAGGTGCTTTGAAAAGGGAAACACGGTGCTACCAGTCAATCAATCACACCCACTGCTGGGCCTATCACCTGAGAAAATGAGAATCCAAAAGTCACAGGCTGGCAATCCTGCACTCCAACAATATTTACCATAGCCAACACTTGGAAGCAATGAAAATGTCCATCAACCGAGGAATGCACAAAGAAGAAGTGGTCCACGTACACAGTGGAAAATTACTCCAATAAAAAATAAAAATTAAATTTAAAAATCCAACGAAAGTAAGGAGACATCAGCTTGTGTGGGTTTGTCCGGGCACACTCCACTCTAATTTATAACCGAGAAACACCACAGGCCGCAAGGGCTTTTCCCTAGTTACCAGGGTGGGGAACATAGAAAGGCTGCCGCCCTCTGGCAGTTACCTGCAAAAGCAGTTTTAAAGCCTGTGCTAATGGTCATTTCATAGGAACAAGTACTGCAGAACTGTAAATGAAACCTGCCCTCAAAATGTCTTCAGGGAGGTAACGGCCAAAACATTTCAAAAGGTGACACGTACTTTAAGAGAACACTTTGAAGAACTAAGGGGTAATCACTGCTTGAAAAATAAAAAGGACATGCCTTAAAGCTCAATTTCAACGGATTATGAGGCACATGCGAATTCAACCACAAAGAGGTATCAGCTCACACTTGTCAGAATAACCATGAGCAAGAAAACTACAAACAATAAATGCTGAAGGTGTTGTGGAGAAATGCATACCCTCAACTTCAAGGGGGACGTAAGTTGGAAAGGGCCACGAATGAGAACAGAATGGAGGTGCCTTAAAAAGGTCAACATTGAGCTACCATATGATCCAGCAGGCCCACTCCTCCACCTATAATCTAAGAAGAGAGAATTGGAAAGACACAGGCAGGCAAATCTGCATTGCCCAGTATTACAATAGCCAAGATATGGAAGTAACCAAAAAGACCACCAACAGATGGGTGGGCAAAGAAGAACTCCTCCATTTACAGATGGAATATTCGCTAGTGAAAAAAATGAAACAATGCCATTTGCAGCACCATAGATGAGTCTAGACGTAATCACGCCAAGTGTAGTAAGTGAGAAAGCAAAAGGCACATATCCTATCATATCACTTTCAGGAGTTACTTAAAAATTGATACCAATGAAGATATTTCCACAGAGAAAGGCAATCACAGATTCATTAAAAAACTTATGGTTCACCAAATAGAAAGGGATGAGGATTGGATACATTACCATATTGGGGTTAACAGAGATATACAAACCATGTGAAATATATAACCACCAAAGACGTACGGAAGACCAGGAGAAGACTGCTCAACATTGTGTCATAACCTACATTGGCAAAGGATGCGAGGAAGAATAGATACACGTATATGTGTGAAAGAACCACATCTTGCACACCTAGAACAAACAAACCATTGTAATCAAATTTGCTGGGATAAAAAATAAAAAGTAAGTTACAAATATGAACAAGAAGTAATGAGACATAAAGTTAAAGGGCTTTTTCCTGGCACATTCCATTCTAATATACAACCTAGAACACCACTTCCATTAAGGCTCTGTTTCCCTAGTAACCAAATTTGGTAAAGGAGAAATGCTGCCACCTTGTGGCCGTATCCTGCAAGAGC
>NW_028122055.1:0-50142 GCF_965194805.1 Balaenoptera borealis | reverse complement strand
TAAGCTGGGCGTTACGTAACCTCCAGAGAACTGACACATGAAACTGGGATGAGGTGGAGGGCCACTCTCCTTGCCCTCACACTCCGTGGCCCGGAGAAGTTATGACGCAGCAGAATTCAACACCCTCCCTCTACACGTGTGTACCCCAAAGAGGCGCTGGGCAGTGGGTGTTCTCAGGCCAAGAGCAGTCCGTGTTCTGGGCTGCACCTGCTCTGTGGTTCCAAGGTTCCCTGACTCTGCTCCTTTGGAAGCATTTCAGAGCTGACGCTATCCCTGGGCTGCCAGAGCAAAGAGGCCTAGCGGCCTTTCACACTGAAGGCATGGGCTTCTTTGCCACTCACAAAGTGTACGTTGCCCCTCCCAGGCTGGAGGCCTGTAAGCTGACACCATTTGCTCTGCCCCCTGGAAAATGCAAGTGGGTGTACTCGATTTGGGCTGCCTGGTGAGACAACGTGCAGTCACCAGCAGGCCTGAGTACCTTTCCTGAAGTGAGATTCCTAGCTAGGTAAACTCGGCTTCGGAGGCTAGATGGGAGCAAACATGTTAAACTTGTGGGGAAAGTCTTTGACCAATGACCACTATGCTTGTGCTGGTGCGAGGGTTAGGCAGGAACTTTCCCACACAGGGTTTTTACCTTACCAGAAGCCGTCCCTTTGGGCTGAAGCAGGCGGGAGGTCTGTGTCACAGTCTGGCAAGCAGGGCCTCAGGTGGGTCTGCCAACTGACTGCCTGCCCTCCATCCTAGCCAGCTGAGAAAAGATGGCAAGGCTGATGGAACCCGCTCACAGCGAAAGGTTTCTCTTCGGAATAGGAGATTTTGCTACCACACGTCAGCAGCTCCTCTCCCTCAGAGTGCTGTTCTGGTGTAGACTAGGAAAGCTCCCTGGGTCCCCAGCATATGAACGCTCTTTGCCCAGTTGGTGTCATCCGAGAAAGAGCCAGAGGGGCTGATCTCAACCAGTAGGGCTGCACACCGTGAGTCCTTCGGGTAGGGCAGTCCTGAGCCAACGTGCCACTAAGGAATGAAAGCAACGTTTCCTTGCCACAGGAAAGCACACCGAGGCCTGGTGTTTTCTCTGTGAAATTGACGTGAGCTTGAGGGTGAGGCCTATACTACATTGCGGAAGAGCTCGGGGTTACGGCTGCCTTTCTCCCTCTCTCTGTCCCACACCCGGGGCTCAGCGTTGGGGGAATGCTGAGTGGGAGAGGCTGCCTCTCTGCCGGACTCAGAAGGCTTCTTCCCTCTAGGGCAATTCCGTTTGTGTCTTACCTCGTGGAGGAGGAAAAGAGGGCCCCTAGAGATAGTCTAACATGAACTAGCTAACGACAGAGGAGCTGGAGGAGCTGGTTTCTCGGTGGAAGGAGCCCAAAAACGCCTGCATTCCTAAGTTCTCTTTCAGAACTGCCAGACACTCTGCCGTCATAGGCCTAAGAATTGGAAATTGTGACGGCATGGCAACACTTGGTATCCTAAGATGCAGTGGAAGTGCGACTCTCAAACTGGATGGAAGAAGCTTCCGAGCATAGTGTTCTTCCATTTACCAAAGAGGACCAAGTGTCTGAGGCTGGTAGCGTTGTTGCTGGAGAGAACTGGCGTCCCCGTGGGCCTGTCGGTTAATTTCCTGTTTCTGACCCTCTAAGGAAACTCTTCCAGAGAGCCTTTGGGACCCGCTTAGAGAGAACAGCTGCGAAGTTGATGCACAGAACATTAACCTAGATACCAGCCCTGGGTCCCAATCATCCACCTTTCTCTGGAGGTTACGTAGCCCACGGCGGGATTCAAGCAGGGAGTTTGCCTTAGACAACTGACACATGAAACTGGGATGAGGTGGAGGGCCACTCTCCTTGCCCTCACACTCCGTGGCCCGGAGAAGTTATGACGCAGCAGAATTCAACACCCTCCCTCTACACGTGTGTACCCCAAAGAGGCGCTGGGCAGTGGGTGTTCTCAGGCCAAGAGCAGTCCGTGTTCTGGGCTGCACCTGCTCTGTGGTTCCAAGGTTCCCTGACTCTGCTCCTTTGGAAGCATTTCAGAGCTGACGCTATCCCTGGGCTGCCAGAGCAAAGAGGCCTAGCGGCCTTTCACACTGAAGGCATGGGCTTCTTTGCCACTCACAAAGTGTACGTTGCCCCTCCCAGGCTGGAGGCCTGTAAGCTGACACCATTTTGCTCTGCCCCCTGGAAAATGCAAGTGGGTGTACTCGATTTGGGCTGCCTGGTGAGACAACGTGCAGTCACCAGCAGCCTGAGTACCTTTCCTGAAGTGAGATTCCTAGCTAGGTAAAACTCGGCTTCGGAGGCTAGATGGGAGCAAACATGTTAAACTTGTGGGGAAAGTCTTTGACCAATGACCACTATGCTTGTGCTGGTGCGAGGGTTAGGCAGGAACTTTCCCCACACAGGGTTTTTACCTTACCAGAAGCCGTCCCTTTGGGCTGAAGCAGGCGGGAGGTCTGTGTCACAGTCTGGCAAGCAGGGCCTCAGGTGGGTCTGCCAACTGACTGCCTGCCCTCCATCCTAGCCAGCTGAGAAAAGATGGCAAGGCTGATGGAACCCGCTCACAGCGAAAGGTTTCTCTTCGGAATAGGAGATTTTGCTACCACACGTCAGCAGCTCCTCTCCCTCAGAGTGCTGTTCTGGTGTAGACTAGGGAAAGCTCCCTGGGTCCCCAGCATCCTGGTCCCCAGCATATGAACGGCTCTTTGCCCAGTTGGTGTCATCCGAGAAAGAGCCAGAGGGGCTGATCTCAACCAGTAGGGCTGCACACCGTGAGTCCTTCGGGTAGGGCAGTCCTGAGCCAACGTGCCACCTAAGGAATGAAACCAACGTTTCCTTGCCACAGGAAAGCACACCGAGGCCTGGTGTTTTCTCTGTGAAATTGACGTGAGCTTGAGGGTGAGGCCTATACTACATTGCGGAAGAGCTCGGGGTTACGGCTGCCTTTCTCCCTCTCTCTGTCCCACACCCGGGGCTCAGCGTTGGGGGAATGCTGAGTGGGAGAGGCTGCCTCTCTGCCGGACTCAGAAGGCTTCTTCCCTCTAGGGCAATTCCGTTTGTGTCTTACCTCGTGGAGGAGGAAAAGAGGGCCCTAGAGATAGTCTAACATGAACTAGCTAACGACAGAGGAGCTGGAGGAGCTGGTTTCTCGGTGGAAGGAGCCAAAACGCCTGCATTCCTAAGTTCTCTTTCAGAACTGCCAGACACTCTGCCGTCATAGGCCTAAGAATTGGAAATTGTGACGGCATGGCAACACTTGGTATCCTAAGATGCAGTGGAAGTGCGACTCTCAAACTGGATGGAAGAAGCTTCCGAGCATAGTGTTCTTCCATTTACCAAAGAGGACCCAAGTGTCTGAGGCTGGTAGCGTTGTTGCTGGAGAGAACTGGCGTCCCCGTGGGCCTGTCGGTTAATTTCCTGTTTCTGACCCTCTAAGGAAACTCTTCCAGAGAGCCTTTGGGACCCGCTTAGAGAGAACAGCTGCGAAGTTGATGCACAGAACATTAACCTAGATACCAGCCCTGGGTCCCAATCATCCACCTTTCTCTGGAGGTTACGTAGCCCACGGCGGGATTCAAGCAGGGAGTTTGCCTTAGACAACTGACACATGAAACTGGGATGAGGTGGAGGGCCACTCTCCTTGCCCTCACACTCCGTGGCCCGGAGAAGTTATGACGCAGCAGAATTCAACACCCTCCCTCTACACGTGTGTACCCCAAAGAGGCGCTGGGCAGTGGGTGTTCTCAGGCCAAGAGCAGTCCGTGTTCTGGGCTGCACCTGCTCTGTGGTTCCAAGGTTCCCTGACTCTGCTCCTTTGGAAGCATTTCAGAGCTGACGCTATCCCTGGGCTGCCAGAGCAAAGAGGCCTAGCGGCCTTTCACACTGAAGGCATGGGCTTCTTTGCCACTCACAAAGTGTACGTTGCCCCTCCCAGGCTGGAGGCCTGTAAGCTGACACCATTTGCTCTGCCCCTGGAAAATGCAAGTGGGTGTACTCGATTTGGGCTGCCTGGTGAGACAACGTGCAGTCACCAGCAGCCTGAGTACCTTTCCTGAAGTGAGATTCCTAGCTAGGTAAACTCGGCTTCGGAGGCTAGATGGGAGCAAACATGTTAAACTTGTGGGGAAAGTCTTTGACCAATGACCACTATGCTTGTGCTGGTGCGAGGGTTAGGCAGGAACTTTCCCACACAGGGTTTTTACCTTACCAGAAGCCGTCCCTTTGGGCTGAAGCAGGCGGGAGGTCTGTGTCACAGTCTGGCAAGCAGGGCCTCAGGTGGGTCTGCCAACTGACTGCCTTGCCCTCCATCCTAGCAGCTGAGAAAAGATGGCAAGGCTGATGGAACCCGCTCACAGCGAAAGGTTTCTCTTCGGAATAGGAGATTTTGCTACCACACGTCAGCAGCTCCTCTCCCTCAGAGTGCTGTTCTGGTGTAGACTAGGGAAAGCTCCCTGGGTCCCCAGCATATGAACGGCTCTTTGCCCAGTTGGTGTCATCCGAGAAAGAGCCAGAGGGGCTGATCTCAACCAGTAGGGCTGCACACCGTGAGTCCTTCGGGTAGGGCAGTCCTGAGCCAACGTGCCACCTAAGGAATGAAAGCAACGTTTCCTTGCCACAGGAAAGCACACCGAGGCCTGGTGTTTTCTCTGTGAAATTGACGTGAGCTTGAGGGTGAGGCCTATACTACATTGCGGAAGAGCTCGGGGTTACGGCTGCCTTTCTCCCTCTCTCTGTCCCACACCCGGGCTCAGCGTTGGGGGAATGCTGAGTGGGAGAGGCTGCCTCTCTGCCGGACTCAGAAGGCTTCTTCCCTCTAGGGCAATTCCGTTTGTGTCTTACCTCGTGGAGGAGGAAAAGAGGGCCCCTAGAGATAGTCTAACATGAACTAGCTAACGACAGAGGAGCTGGAGGAGCTGGTTTCTCGGTGGAAGGAGCCAAAACGCCTGCATTCCTAAGTTCTCTTTCAGAACTGCCAGACACTCTGCCGTCATAGGCCTAAGAATTGGAAATTGTGACGGCATGGCAACACTTGGTATCCTAAGATGCAGTGGAAGTGCGACTCTCAAACTGGATGGAAGAAGCTTCCGAGCATAGTGTTCTTCCATTTACCAAAGAGGACCCAAGTGTCTGAGGCTGGTAGCGTTGTTGCTGGAGAGAACTGGCGTCCCCGTGGGCCTGTCGGTTAATTTCCTGTTTCTGACCCTCTAAGGAAACTCTTCCAGAGAGCCTTTGGGACCCGCTTAGAGAGAACAGCTGCGAAGTTGATGCACAGAACATTAACCTAGATACCAGCCCTGGGTCCCAATCATCCACCTTTCTCTGAGGTTACGTAGCCCACGGCGGGATTCAAGCAGGGAGTTTGCCTTAGACAACTGACACATGAAACTGGGATGAGGTGGGAGGGCCACTCTCCTTGCCCTCACACTCCGTGGCCCGAGAAGTTATGACGCAGCAGAATTCAACACCCTCCTCTACACGTGTGTACCCCAAAGAGGCGCTGGGCAGTGGGTGTTCTCAGGCCAAGAGCAGTCCGTGTTCTGGGCTGCACCTGCTCTGTGGTTCCAAGGTTCCCTGACTCTGCTCCTTTGGAAGCATTTCAGAGCTGACGCTATCCCTGGGCTGCCAGAGCAAAGAGGCCTAGCGGCCTTTCACACTGAAGGCATGGGCTTCTTTGCCACTCACAAAGTGTACGTTGCCCCTCCCAGGCTGGAGGCCTGTAAGCTGACACCATTTGCTCTGCCCCCTGGAAAATGCAAGTGGGTGTACTCGATTTGGGCTGCCTGGTGAGACAACGTGCAGTCACCAGCAGCCTGAGTACCTTTCCTGAAGTGAGATTCCTAGCTAGGTAAACTCGGCTTCGGAGGCTAGATGGGAGCAAACATGTTAAACTTGTGGGGAAAGTCTTTGACCAATGACCACTATGCTTGTGCTGGTGCGAGGGTTAGGCAGGAACTTTCCCACACAGGGTTTTTACCTTACCAGAAGCCGTCCCTTTGGGCTGAAGCAGGCGGGAGGTCTGTGTCACAGTCTGGCAAGCAGGGCCTCAGGTGGGTCTGCCAACTGACTGCCCTGCCCTCCATCCTAGCCAGCTGAGAAAAGATGGCAAGGCTGATGGAACCCGCTCACAGCGAAAGGTTTCTCTTCGGAATAGGAGATTTTGCTACCACACGTCAGCAGCTCCTCTCCCTCAGAGTGCTGTTCTGGTGTAGACTAGGGAAAGCTCCCTGGGTCCCCAGCATATGAACGGCTCTTTTCCAGTTGGTGTCATCCGAGAAAGAGCCAGAGGGGCTGATCTCAACCAGTAGGGCTGCACACCGTGAGTCCTTCGGGTAGGGCAGTCCTGAGCCAACGTGCCACCTAAGGAATGAAAGCAACGTTTCCTTGCCACAGGAAAGCACACCGAGGCCTGGTGTTTTCTCTGTGAAATTGACGTGAGCTTGAGGGTGAGGCCTATACTACATTGCGGAAGAGCTCGGGGGTTACGGCTGCCTTTCTCCCTCTCTCTGTCCACACCCGGGGCTCAGCGTTGGGGGAATGCTGAGTGGGAGAGGCTGCCTCTCTGCCGGACTCAGAAGGCTTCTTCCCTTTAGGGCAATTCCGTTTGTGTCTTACCTCGTGGAGGAGGAAAAAGAGGGCCCCTAGAGATAGTCTAACATGAACTAGCTAACGACAGAGGAGCTGGAGGAGCTGGTTTCTCGGTGGAAGGAGCCAAAACGCCTGCATTCCTAAGTTCTCTTTCAGAACTGCCAGACACTCTGCCGTCATAGGCCTAAGAATTGGAAATTGTGACGGCATGGCAACACTTGGTATCCTAAGATGCAGTGGAAGTGCGACTCTCAAACTGGATGGAAGAAGCTTCCGAGCATAGTGTTCTTCCATTTACCAAAGAGGACCCAAGTGTCTGAGGCTGGTAGCGTTGTTGCTGGAGAGAACTGGCGTCCCCGTGGGCCTGTCGGTTAATTTCCTGTTTCTGACCCTCTAAGGAAACTCTTCCAGAGAGCCTTTGGGACCCGCTTAGAGAGAACAGCTGCGAAGTTGATGCACAGAACATTAACCTAGATACCAGCCTGGGTCCCAATCATCCACCTTTCTCTGGAGGTTACGTAGCCCACGGCGGGATTCAAGCAGGGAGTTTGCCTTAGACAACTGACACATGAAACTGGGATGAGGTGGAGGGCCACTCTCCTTGCCCTCACACTCCGTGGCCCGGAGAAGTTATGACGCAGCAGAATTCAACACCCTCCCTCTACACGTGTGTACCCCAAAGAGGCGCTGGGCAGTGGGTGTTCTCAGGCCAAGAGCAGTCCGTGTTCTGGGCTGCACCTGCTCTGTGGTTCCAAGGTTCCCTGACTCTGCTCCTTTGGAAGCATTTCAGAGCTGACGCTATCCCTGGGCTGCCATAGCAAAGAGGCCTAGCGGCCTTTCACACTGAAGGCATGGGCTTCTTTCCCATTCACAAAGTGTACGTTGCCCCTCCCAGGCTGGAGGCCTGTAAGTTGACACCATTGCTCTGCCCCTGGAAAATGCAAGTGGGTGTACTCGATTTGGGCTGCCTGGTGAGACAACGTGCAGTCACCAGCAGCCTGAGTACCTTTCCTGAAGTGAGATTCCTAGCTAGGTAAACTCGGCTTCGGAGGCTAGATGGGAGCAAACATGTTAAACTTGTGGGGAAAGTCTTTGACCAATGACCACTATGCTTGTGCTGGTGCGAGGGTTAGGCAGGAACTTTCCCACACAGGGTTTTTACCTTACAGAAGCCGTCCTTTGGGCTGAAGCAGGCGGGAGGTCTGTGTCACAGTCTGGCAAGCAGGGCCTCAGGTGGGTCTGCCAACTGACTGCCTGCCCTCCATCCTAGCCCAGCTGAGAAAAGATGGCAAGGCTGATGGAACCCGCTCACAACGAAAGGTTTCTCTTCGGAATAGGAGATTTTGCTACCACACGTCAGCAGCTCCTCTCCCTCAGAGTGCTGTTCTGGTGTAGACTAGGGAAAGCTCCCTGGGTCCCCAGCATATGAACGGCTCTTTTCCAGTTGGTGTCATCCGAGAAAGAGCCAGAGGGGCTGATCTCAACCAGTAGGGCTGCACACCGTGAGTCCTTCGGGTAGGGCAGTCCTGAGCCAACGTGCCACCTAAGGAATGAAAGCAAAGTTTCCTTGCCACAGGAAAGCACACCGAGGCCTGGTGTTTTCTCTGTGAAATTGACGTGAGCTTGAGGGTGAGGCCTATACTACATTGCGGAAGAGCTCGGGGTTACGGCTGCTTTCTCCCTCTCTCTGTCCCACACCCGGGGCTCAGCGTTGGGGGAATGCTGAGTGGGAGAGGCTGCCTCTCTGCCGGACTCAGAAGGCTTCTTCCCTTTAGGGCAATTCCGTTTGTGTCTTACCTCGTGGAGGAGGAAAAGAGGGCCCCTAGAGATAGTCTAACATGAACTAGCTAACGACAGAGGAGCTGGAGGAGCTGGTTTCTCGGTGGAAGGAGCCAAAACGCCTGCATTCCTAAGTTCTCTTTCAGAACTGCCAGACACTCTGCCGTCATAGGCCTAAGAATTGGAAATTGTGACGGCATGGCAACACTTGGTATCCTAAGATGCAGTGGAAGTGCGACTCTCAAACTGGATGGAAGAAGCTTCCGAGCATAGTGTTCTTCCATTTACCAAAGAGGACCCAAGTGTCTGAGGCTGGTAGCCTTGTTGCTGGAGAGAACTGGCGTCCCCGTGGGCCTGTCGGTTAATTTCCTGTTTCTGACCCTCTAAGGAAACTCTTCCAGAGAGCCTTTGGGACCCGCTTAGAGAGAACAGCTGCGAAGTTGATGCACAGAACATTAACCTAGATACCAGCCCTGGGTCCCAATCATCCACCTTTCTCTGGAGGTTACGTAGCCCACGGCGGGATTCAAGCAGGGAGTTTGCCTTAGACAACTGACACATGAAACTGGGATGAGGTGGAGGGCCACTCTCCTTGCCCTCACACTCCGTGGCCCGGAGAAGTTATGACGCAGCAGAATTCAACACCCTCCCTCTACACGTGTGTACCCCAAAGAGGCGCTGGGCAGTGGGTGTTCTCAGGCCAAGAGCAGTCCGTGTTCTGGGCTGCACCTGCTCTGTGGTTCCAAGGTTCCCTGACTCTGCTCCTTTGGAAGCATTTCAGAGCTGACGCTATCCCTGGGCTGCCATAGCAAAGAGGCCTAGCGGCCTTTCACACTGAAGGCATGGGCTTCTTTCCCATTCACAAAGTGTACGTTGCCCCTCCCAGGCTGGAGGCCTGTAAGTTGACACCATTTGCTCTGCCCCCTGGAAAATGCAAGTGGGTGTACTCGATTTGGGCTGCCTGGTGAGACAACGTGCAGTCACCAGCAGCCTGAGTACCTTTCCTGAAGTGAGATTCCTAGCTAGGTAAACTCGGCTTCGGAGGCTAGATGGGAGCAAACATGTTAAACTTGTGGGGAAAGTCTTTGACCAATGACCACTATGCTTGTGCTGGTGCGAGGGTTAGGCAGGAACTTTCCCACACAGGGTTTTTACCTTACCAGAAGCCGTCCCTTTGGGCTGAAGCAGGCGGGAGGTCTGTGTCACAGTCTGGCAAGCAGGGCCTCAGGTGGGTCTGCCAACTGACTGCCTGCCCTCCATCCTAGCCAGCTGAGAAAAGATGGCAAGGCTGATGGAACCCGCTCACAACGAAAGGTTTCTCTTCGGAATAGGAGATTTTGCTACCACACGTCAGCAGCTCCTCTCCCTCAGAGTGCTGTTCTGGTGTAGACTAGGGAAAGCTCCCTGGGTCCCCAGCATATGAACGGCTCTTTTCCAGTTGGTGTCATCCGAGAAAGAGCCAGAGGGGCTGATCTCAACCAGTAGGGCTGCACACCGTGAGTCCTTCGGGTAGGGCAGTCCTGAGCCAACGTGCCACCTAAGGAATGAAAGCAAAGTTTCCTTGCCACAGGAAAGCACACCGAGGCCTGGTGTTTTCTCTGTGAAATTGACGTGAGCTTGAGGGTGAGGCCTATACTACATTGCGGAAGAGCTCGGGGTTACGGCTGCCTTTCTCCCTCTCTCTGTCCCACACCCGGGGCTCAGCGTTGGGGGAATGCTGAGTGGGAGAGGCTGCCTCTCTGCCGGACTCAGAAGGCTTCTTCCCTTTAGGGCAATTCCGTTTGTGTCTTACCTCGTGGAGGAGGAAAAGAGGGCCCCTAGAGATAGTCTAACATGAACTAGCTAACGACAGAGGAGCTGGAGGAGCTGGTTTCTCGGTGGAAGGAGCCAAAACGCCTGCATTCCTAAGTTCTCTTTCAGAACTGCCAGACACTCTGCCGTCATAGGCCTAAGAATTGGAAATTGTGACGGCATGGCAACACTTGGTATCCTAAGATGCAGTGGAAGTGCGACTCTCAAACTGGATGGAAGAAGCTTCCGAGCATAGTGTTCTTCCATTTACCAAAGAGGACCCAAGTGTCTGAGGCTGGTAGCCTTGTTGCTGGAGAGAACTGGCGTCCCCGTGGGCCTGTCGGTTAATTTCCTGTTTCTGACCCTCTAAGGAAACTCTTCCAGAGAGCCTTTGGGACCCGCTTAGAGAGAACAGCTGCGAAGTTGATGCACAGAACATTAACCTAGATACCAGCCCTGGGTCCCAATCATCCACCTTTCTCTGGAGGTTACGTAGCCCACGGCGGGATTCAAGCAGGGAGTTTGCCTTAGACAACTGACACATGAAACTGGGATGAGGTGGAGGGCCACTCTCCTTGCCCTCACACTCCGTGGCCCGGAGAAGTTATGACGCAGCAGAATTCAACACCCTCCCTCTACACGTGTGTACCCCAAAGAGGCGCTGGGCAGTGGGTGTTCTCAGGCCAAGAGCAGTCCGTGTTCTGGGCTGCACCTGCTCTGTGGTTCCAAGGTTCCCTGACTCTGCTCCTTTGGAAGCATTTCAGAGCTGACGCTATCCCTGGGCTGCCATAGCAAAGAGGCCTAGCGGCCTTTCACACTGAAGGCATGGGCTTCTTTCCCATTCACAAAGTGTACGTTGCCCCTCCCAGGCTGGAGGCCTGTAAGTTGACACCATTTGCTCTGCCCCCTGGAAAATGCAAGTGGGTGTACTCGATTTGGGCTGCCTGGTGAGACAACGTGCAGTCACCAGCAGCCTGAGTACCTTTCCTGAAGTGAGATTCCTAGCTAGGTAAACTCGGCTTCGGAGGCTAGATGGGAGCAAACATGTTAAACTTGTGGGGAAAGTCTTTGACCAATGACCACTATGCTTGTGCTGGTGCGAGGGTTAGGCAGGAACTTTCCCACACAGGGTTTTTACCTTACCAGAAGCCGTCCCTTTGGGCTGAAGCAGGCGGGAGGTCTGTGTCACAGTCTGGCAAGCAGGGCCTCAGGTGGGTCTGCCAACTGACTGCCTGCCCTCCATCCTAGCCAGCTGAGAAAAGATGGCAAGGCTGATGGAACCCGCTCACAACGAAAGGTTTCTCTTCGGAATAGGAGATTTTGCTACCACACGTCAGCAGCTCCTCTCCCTCAGAGTGCTGTTCTGGTGTAGACTAGGGAAAGCTCCCTGGGTCCCCAGCATATGAACGGCTCTTTTCCAGTTGGTGTCATCCGAGAAAGAGCCAGAGGGGCTGATCTCAACCAGTAGGGCTGCACACCGTGAGTCCTTCGGGTAGGGCAGTCCTGAGCCAACGTGCCACCTAAGGAATGAAAGCAAAGTTTCCTTGCCACAGGAAAGCACACCGAGGCCTGGTGTTTTCTCTGTGAAATTGACGTGAGCTTGAGGGTGAGGCCTATACTACATTGCGGAAGAGCTCGGGGTTACGGCTGCCTTTCTCCCTCTCTCTGTCCCACACCCGGGGCTCAGCGTTGGGGGAATGCTGAGTGGGAGAGGCTGCCTCTCTGCCGGACTCAGAAGGCTTCTTCCCTCTAGGGCAATTCCGTTTGTGTCTTACCTCGTGGAGGAGGAAAAGAGGGCCCCTAGAGATAGTCTAACATGAACTAGCTAACGACAGAGGAGCTGGAGGAGCTGGTTTCTCGGTGGAAGGAGCCAAAACGCCTGCATTCCTAAGTTCTCTTTCAGAACTGCCAGACACTCTGCCGTCATAGGCCTAAGAATTGGAAATTGTGACGGCATGGCAACACTTGGTATCCTAAGATGCAGTGGAAGTGCGACTCTCAAACTGGATGGAAGAAGCTTCCGAGCATAGTGTTCTTCCATTTACCAAAGAGGACCCAAGTGTCTGAGGCTGGTAGCCTTGTTGCTGGAGAGAACTGGCGTCCCCGTGGGCCTGTCGGTTAATTTCCTGTTTCTGACCCTCTAAGGAAACTCTTCCAGAGAGCCTTTGGGACCCGCTTAGAGAGAACAGCTGCGAAGTTGATGCACAGAACATTAACCTAGATACCAGCCCTGGGTCCCAATCATCCACCTTTCTCTGGAGGTTACGTAGCCCACGGCGGGATTCAAGCAGGGAGTTTGCCTTAGACAACTGACACATGAAACTGGGATGAGGTGGAGGGCCACTCTCCTTGCCCTCACACTCCGTGGCCCGGAGAAGTTATGACGCAGCAGAATTCAACACCCTCCCTCTACACGTGTGTACCCCAAAGAGGCGCTGGGCAGTGGGTGTTCTCAGGCCAAGAGCAGTCCGTGTTCTGGGCTGCACCTGCTCTGTGGTTCCAAGGTTCCCTGACTCTGCTCCTTTGGAAGCATTTCAGAGCTGACGCTATCCCTGGGCTGCCATAGCAAAGAGGCCTAGCGGCCTTTCACACTGAAGGCATGGGCTTCTTTCCCATTCACAAAGTGTACGTTGCCCCTCCCAGGCTGGAGGCCTGTAAGTTGACACCATTTGCTCTGCCCCCTGGAAAATGCAAGTGGGTGTACTCGATTTGGGCTGCCTGGTGAGACAACGTGCAGTCACCAGCAGCCTGAGTACCTTTCCTGAAGTGAGATTCCTAGCTAGGTAAACTCGGCTTCGGAGGCTAGATGGGAGCAAACATGTTAAACTTGTGGGGAAAGTCTTTGACCAATGACCACTATGCTTGTGCTGGTGCGAGGGTTAGGCAGGAACTTTCCCACACAGGGTTTTTACCTTACCAGAAGCCGTCCCTTTGGGCTGAAGCAGGCGGGAGGTCTGTGTCACAGTCTGGCAAGCAGGGCCTCAGGTGGGTCTGCCAACTGACTGCCTGCCCTCCATCCTAGCCAGCTGAGAAAAGATGGCAAGGCTGATGGAACCCGCTCACAACGAAAGGTTTCTCTTCGGAATAGGAGATTTTGCTACCACACGTCAGCAGCTCCTCTCCCTCAGAGTGCTGTTCTGGTGTAGACTAGGGAAAGCTCCCTGGGTCCCCAGCATATGAACGGCTCTTTTCCAGTTGGTGTCATCCGAGAAAGAGCCAGAGGGGCTGATCTCAACCAGTAGGGCTGCACACCGTGAGTCCTTCGGGTAGGGCAGTCCTGAGCCAACGTGCCACCTAAGGAATGAAAGCAAAGTTTCCTTGCCACAGGAAAGCACACCGAGGCCTGGTGTTTTCTCTGTGAAATTGACGTGAGCTTGAGGGTGAGGCCTATACTACATTGCGGAAGAGCTCGGGGTTACGGCTGCCTTTCTCCCTCTCTCTGTCCCACACCCGGGGCTCAGCGTTGGGGGAATGCTGAGTGGGAGAGGCTGCCTCTCTGCCGGACTCAGAAGGCTTCTTCCCTCTAGGGCAATTCCGTTTGTGTCTTACCTCGTGGAGGAGGAAAAGAGGGCCCCTAGAGATAGTCTAACATGAACTAGCTAACGACAGAGGAGCTGGAGGAGCTGGTTTCTCGGTGGAAGGAGCCAAAACGCCTGCATTCCTAAGTTCTCTTTCAGAACTGCCAGACACTCTGCCGTCATAGGCCTAAGAATTGGAAATTGTGACGGCATGGCAACACTTGGTATCCTAAGATGCAGTGGAAGTGCGACTCTCAAACTGGATGGAAGAAGCTTCCGAGCATAGTGTTCTTCCATTTACCAAAGAGGACCCAAGTGTCTGAGGCTGGTAGCGTTGTTGCTGGAGAGAACTGGCGTCCCCGTGGGCCTGTCGGTTAATTTCCTGTTTCTGACCCTCTAAGGAAACTCTTCCAGAGAGCCTTTGGGACCCGCTTAGAGAGAACAGCTGCGAAGTTGATGCACAGAACATTAACCTAGATACCAGCCCTGGGTCCCAATCATCCACCTTTCTCTGGAGGTTACGTAGCCCACGGCGGGATTCAAGCAGGGAGTTTGCCTTAGACAACTGACACATGAAACTGGGATGAGGTGGAGGGCCACTCTCCTTGCCCTCACACTCCGTGGCCCGGAGAAGTTATGACGCAGCAGAATTCAACACCCTCCCTCTACACGTGTGTACCCCAAAGAGGCGCTGGGCAGTGGGTGTTCTCAGGCCAAGAGCAGTCCGTGTTCTGGGCTGCACCTGCTCTGTGGTTCCAAGGTTCCCTGACTCTGCTCCTTTGGAAGCATTTCAGAGCTGACGCTATCCCTGGGCTGCCAGAGCAAAGAGGCCTAGCGGCCTTTCACACTGAAGGCATGGGCTTCTTTGCCACTCACAAAGTGTACGTTGCCCCTCCCAGGCTGGAGGCCTGTAAGCTGACACCATTTGCTCTGCCCCCTGGAAAATGCAAGTGGGTGTACTCGATTTGGGCTGCCTGGTGAGACAACGTGCAGTCACCAGCAGCCTGAGTACCTTTCCTGAAGTGAGATTCCTAGCTAGGTAAACTCGGCTTCGGAGGCTAGATGGGAGCAAACATGTTAAACTTGTGGGGAAAGTCTTTGACCAATGACCACTATGCTTGTGCTGGTGCGAGGGTTAGGCAGGAACTTTCCCACACAGGGTTTTTACCTTACCAGAAGCCGTCCCTTTGGGCTGAAGCAGGCGGGAGGTCTGTGTCACAGTCTGGCAAGCAGGGCCTCAGGTGGGTCTGCCAACTGACTGCCTGCCCTCCATCCTAGCCAGCTGAGAAAAGATGGCAAGGCTGATGGAACCCGCTCACAGCGAAAGGTTTCTCTTCGGAATAGGAGATTTTGCTACCACACGTCAGCAGCTCCTCTCCCTCAGAGTGCTGTTCTGGTGTAGACTAGGGAAAGCTCCCTGGGTCCCCAGCATATGAACGGCTCTTTGCCCAGTTGGTGTCATCCGAGAAAGAGCCAGAGGGGCTGATCTCAACCAGTAGGGCTGCACACCGTGAGTCCTTCGGGTAGGGCAGTCCTGAGCCAACGTGCCACCTAAGGAATGAAAGCAAAGTTTCCTTGCCACAGGAAAGCACACCGAGGCCTGGTGTTTTCTCTGTGAAATTGACGTGAGCTTGAGGGTGAGGCCTATACTACATTGCGGAAGAGCTCGGGGTTACGGCTGCCTTTCTCCCTCTCTCTGTCCCACACCCGGGGCTCAGCGTTGGGGGAATGCTGAGTGGGAGAGGCTGCCTCTCTGCCGGACTCAGAAGGCTTCTTCCCTCTAGGGCAATTCCGTTTGTGTCTTACCTCGTGGAGGAGGAAAAGAGGGCCCCTAGAGATAGTCTAACATGAACTAGCTAACGACAGAGGAGCTGGAGGAGCTGGTTTCTCGGTGGAAGGAGCCAAAACGCCTGCATTCCTAAGTTCTCTTTCAGAACTGCCAGACACTCTGCCGTCATAGGCCTAAGAATTGGAAATTGTGACGGCATGGCAACACTTGGTATCCTAAGATGCAGTGGAAGTGCGACTCTCAAACTGGATGGAAGAAGCTTCCGAGCATAGTGTTCTTCCATTTACCAAAGAGGACCCAAGTGTCTGAGGCTGGTAGCGTTGTTGCTGGAGAGAACTGGCGTCCCCGTGGGCCTGTCGGTTAATTTCCTGTTTCTGACCCTCTAAGGAAACTCTTCCAGAGAGCCTTTGGGACCCGCTTAGAGAGAACAGCTGCGAAGTTGATGCACAGAACATTAACCTAGATACCAGCCCTGGGTCCCAATCATCCACCTTTCTCTGGAGGTTACGTAGCCCACGGCGGGATTCAAGCAGGGAGTTTGCCTTAGACAACTGACACATGAAACTGGGATGAGGTGGAGGGCCACTCTCCTTGCCCTCACACTCCGTGGCCCGGAGAAGTTATGACGCAGCAGAATTCAACACCCTCCCTCTACACGTGTGTACCCCAAAGAGGCGCTGGGCAGTGGGTGTTCTCAGGCCAAGAGCAGTCCGTGTTCTGGGCTGCACCTGCTCTGTGGTTCCAAGGTTCCCTGACTCTGCTCCTTTGGAAGCATTTCAGAGCTGACGCTATCCCTGGGCTGCCAGAGCAAAGAGGCCTAGCGGCCTTTCACACTGAAGGCATGGGCTTCTTTGCCACTCACAAAGTGTACGTTGCCCCTCCCAGGCTGGAGGCCTGTAAGCTGACACCATTTGCTCTGCCCCCTGGAAAATGCAAGTGGGTGTACTCGATTTGGGCTGCCTGGTGAGACAACGTGCAGTCACCAGCAGCCTGAGTACCTTTCCTGAAGTGAGATTCCTAGCTAGGTAAACTCGGCTTCGGAGGCTAGATGGGAGCAAACATGTTAAACTTGTGGGGAAAGTCTTTGACCAATGACCACTATGCTTGTGCTGGTGCGAGGGTTAGGCAGGAACTTTCCCACACAGGGTTTTTACCTTACCAGAAGCCGTCCCTTTGGGCTGAAGCAGGCGGGAGGTCTGTGTCACAGTCTGGCAAGCAGGGCCTCAGGTGGGTCTGCCAACTGACTGCCTGCCCTCCATCCTAGCCAGCTGAGAAAAGATGGCAAGGCTGATGGAACCCGCTCACAGCGAAAGGTTTCTCTTCGGAATAGGAGATTTTGCTACCACACGTCAGCAGCTCCTCTCCCTCAGAGTGCTGTTCTGGTGTAGACTAGGGAAAGCTCCCTGGGTCCCCAGCATATGAACGGCTCTTTGCCCAGTTGGTGTCATCCGAGAAAGAGCCAGAGGGGCTGATCTCAACCAGTAGGGCTGCACACCGTGAGTCCTTCGGGTAGGGCAGTCCTGAGCCAACGTGCCACCTAAGGAATGAAAGCAACGTTTCCTTGCCACAGGAAAGCACACCGAGGCCTGGTGTTTTCTCTGTGAAATTGACGTGAGCTTGAGGGTGAGGCCTATACTACATTGCGGAAGAGCTCGGGGTTACGGCTGCCTTTCTCCCTCTCTCTGTCCCACACCCGGGGCTCAGCGTTGGGGGAATGCTGAGTGGGAGAGGCTGCCTCTCTGCCGGACTCAGAAGGCTTCTTCCCTCTAGGGCAATTCCGTTTGTGTCTTACCTCGTGGAGGAGGAAAAGAGGGCCCCTAGAGATAGTCTAACATGAACTAGCTAACGACAGAGGAGCTGGAGGAGCTGGTTTCTCGGTGGAAGGAGCCAAAACGCCTGCATTCCTAAGTTCTCTTTCAGAACTGCCAGACACTCTGCCGTCATAGGCCTAAGAATTGGAAATTGTGACGGCATGGCAACACTTGGTATCCTAAGATGCAGTGGAAGTGCGACTCTCAAACTGGATGGAAGAAGCTTCCGAGCATAGTGTTCTTCCATTTACCAAAGAGGACCCAAGTGTCTGAGGCTGGTAGCGTTGTTGCTGGAGAGAACTGGCGTCCCCGTGGGCCTGTCGGTTAATTTCCTGTTTCTGACCCTCTAAGGAAACTCTTCCAGAGAGCCTTTGGGACCCGCTTAGAGAGAACAGCTGCGAAGTTGATGCACAGAACATTAACCTAGATACCAGCCCTGGGTCCCAATCATCCACCTTTCTCTGGAGGTTACGTAGCCCACGGCGGGATTCAAGCAGGGAGTTTGCCTTAGACAACTGACACATGAAACTGGGATGAGGTGGAGGGCCACTCTCCTTGCCCTCACACTCCGTGGCCCGGAGAAGTTATGACGCAGCAGAATTCAACACCCTCCCTCTACACGTGTGTACCCCAAAGAGGCGCTGGGCAGTGGGTGTTCTCAGGCCAAGAGCAGTCCGTGTTCTGGGCTGCACCTGCTCTGTGGTTCCAAGGTTCCCTGACTCTGCTCCTTTGGAAGCATTTCAGAGCTGACGCTATCCCTGGGCTGCCAGAGCAAAGAGGCCTAGCGGCCTTTCACACTGAAGGCATGGGCTTCTTTGCCACTCACAAAGTGTACGTTGCCCCTCCCAGGCTGGAGGCCTGTAAGCTGACACCATTTGCTCTGCCCCCTGGAAAATGCAAGTGGGTGTACTCGATTTGGGCTGCCTGGTGAGACAACGTGCAGTCACCAGCAGCCTGAGTACCTTTCCTGAAGTGAGATTCCTAGCTAGGTAAACTCGGCTTCGGAGGCTAGATGGGAGCAAACATGTTAAACTTGTGGGGAAAGTCTTTGACCAATGACCACTATGCTTGTGCTGGTGCGAGGGTTAGGCAGGAACTTTCCCACACAGGGTTTTTACCTTACCAGAAGCCGTCCCTTTGGGCTGAAGCAGGCGGGAGGTCTGTGTCACAGTCTGGCAAGCAGGGCCTCAGGTGGGTCTGCCAACTGACTGCCTGCCCTCCATCCTAGCCAGCTGAGAAAAGATGGCAAGGCTGATGGAACCCGCTCACAGCGAAAGGTTTCTCTTCGGAATAGGAGATTTTGCTACCACACGTCAGCAGCTCCTCTCCCTCAGAGTGCTGTTCTGGTGTAGACTAGGGAAAGCTCCCTGGGTCCCCAGCATATGAACGGCTCTTTGCCCAGTTGGTGTCATCCGAGAAAGAGCCAGAGGGGCTGATCTCAACCAGTAGGGCTGCACACCGTGAGTCCTTCGGGTAGGGCAGTCCTGAGCCAACGTGCCACCTAAGGAATGAAAGCAACGTTTCCTTGCCACAGGAAAGCACACCGAGGCCTGGTGTTTTCTCTGTGAAATTGACGTGAGCTTGAGGGTGAGGCCTATACTACATTGCGGAAGAGCTCGGGGTTACGGCTGCCTTTCTCCCTCTCTCTGTCCCACACCCGGGGCTCAGCGTTGGGGGAATGCTGAGTGGGAGAGGCTGCCTCTCTGCCGGACTCAGAAGGCTTCTTCCCTCTAGGGCAATTCCGTTTGTGTCTTACCTCGTGGAGGAGGAAAAGAGGGCCCCTAGAGATAGTCTAACATGAACTAGCTAACGACAGAGGAGCTGGAGGAGCTGGTTTCTCGGTGGAAGGAGCCAAAACGCCTGCATTCCTAAGTTCTCTTTCAGAACTGCCAGACACTCTGCCGTCATAGGCCTAAGAATTGGAAATTGTGACGGCATGGCAACACTTGGTATCCTAAGATGCAGTGGAAGTGCGACTCTCAAACTGGATGGAAGAAGCTTCCGAGCATAGTGTTCTTCCATTTACCAAAGAGGACCCAAGTGTCTGAGGCTGGTAGCGTTGTTGCTGGAGAGAACTGGCGTCCCCGTGGGCCTGTCGGTTAATTTCCTGTTTCTGACCCTCTAAGGAAACTCTTCCAGAGAGCCTTTGGGACCCGCTTAGAGAGAACAGCTGCGAAGTTGATGCACAGAACATTAACCTAGATACCAGCCCTGGGTCCCAATCATCCACCTTTCTCTGGAGGTTACGTAGCCCACGGCGGGATTCAAGCAGGGAGTTTGCCTTAGACAACTGACACATGAAACTGGGATGAGGTGGAGGGCCACTCTCCTTGCCCTCACACTCCGTGGCCCGGAGAAGTTATGACGCAGCAGAATTCAACACCCTCCCTCTACACGTGTGTACCCCAAAGAGGCGCTGGGCAGTGGGTGTTCTCAGGCCAAGAGCAGTCCGTGTTCTGGGCTGCACCTGCTCTGTGGTTCCAAGGTTCCCTGACTCTGCTCCTTTGGAAGCATTTCAGAGCTGACGCTATCCCTGGGCTGCCAGAGCAAAGAGGCCTAGCGGCCTTTCACACTGAAGGCATGGGCTTCTTTGCCACTCACAAAGTGTACGTTGCCCCTCCCAGGCTGGAGGCCTGTAAGCTGACACCATTTGCTCTGCCCCCTGGAAAATGCAAGTGGGTGTACTCGATTTGGGCTGCCTGGTGAGACAACGTGCAGTCACCAGCAGCCTGAGTACCTTTCCTGAAGTGAGATTCCTAGCTAGGTAAACTCGGCTTCGGAGGCTAGATGGGAGCAAACATGTTAAACTTGTGGGGAAAGTCTTTGACCAATGACCACTATGCTTGTGCTGGTGCGAGGGTTAGGCAGGAACTTTCCCACACAGGGTTTTTACCTTACCAGAAGCCGTCCCTTTGGGCTGAAGCAGGCGGGAGGTCTGTGTCACAGTCTGGCAAGCAGGGCCTCAGGTGGGTCTGCCAACTGACTGCCTGCCCTCCATCCTAGCCAGCTGAGAAAAGATGGCAAGGCTGATGGAACCCGCTCACAGCGAAAGGTTTCTCTTCGGAATAGGAGATTTTGCTACCACACGTCAGCAGCTCCTCTCCCTCAGAGTGCTGTTCTGGTGTAGACTAGGGAAAGCTCCCTGGGTCCCCAGCATATGAACGGCTCTTTGCCCAGTTGGTGTCATCCGAGAAAGAGCCAGAGGGGCTGATCTCAACCAGTAGGGCTGCACACCGTGAGTCCTTCGGGTAGGGCAGTCCTGAGCCAACGTGCCACCTAAGGAATGAAAGCAACGTTTCCTTGCCACAGGAAAGCACACCGAGGCCTGGTGTTTTCTCTGTGAAATTGACGTGAGCTTGAGGGTGAGGCCTATACTACATTGCGGAAGAGCTCGGGGTTACGGCTGCCTTTCTCCCTCTCTCTGTCCCACACCCGGGGCTCAGCGTTGGGGGAATGCTGAGTGGGAGAGGCTGCCTCTCTGCCGGACTCAGAAGGCTTCTTCCCTCTAGGGCAATTCCGTTTGTGTCTTACCTCGTGGAGGAGGAAAAGAGGGCCCCTAGAGATAGTCTAACATGAACTAGCTAACGACAGAGGAGCTGGAGGAGCTGGTTTCTCGGTGGAAGGAGCCAAAACGCCTGCATTCCTAAGTTCTCTTTCAGAACTGCCAGACACTCTGCCGTCATAGGCCTAAGAATTGGAAATTGTGACGGCATGGCAACACTTGGTATCCTAAGATGCAGTGGAAGTGCGACTCTCAAACTGGATGGAAGAAGCTTCCGAGCATAGTGTTCTTCCATTTACCAAAGAGGACCCAAGTGTCTGAGGCTGGTAGCGTTGTTGCTGGAGAGAACTGGCGTCCCCGTGGGCCTGTCGGTTAATTTCCTGTTTCTGACCCTCTAAGGAAACTCTTCCAGAGAGCCTTTGGGACCCGCTTAGAGAGAACAGCTGCGAAGTTGATGCACAGAACATTAACCTAGATACCAGCCCTGGGTCCCAATCATCCACCTTTCTCTGGAGGTTACGTAGCCCACGGCGGGATTCAAGCAGGGAGTTTGCCTTAGACAACTGACACATGAAACTGGGATGAGGTGGAGGGCCACTCTCCTTGCCCTCACACTCCGTGGCCCGGAGAAGTTATGACGCAGCAGAATTCAACACCCTCCCTCTACACGTGTGTACCCCAAAGAGGCGCTGGGCAGTGGGTGTTCTCAGGCCAAGAGCAGTCCGTGTTCTGGGCTGCACCTGCTCTGTGGTTCCAAGGTTCCCTGACTCTGCTCCTTTGGAAGCATTTCAGAGCTGACGCTATCCCTGGGCTGCCAGAGCAAAGAGGCCTAGCGGCCTTTCACACTGAAGGCATGGGCTTCTTTGCCACTCACAAAGTGTACGTTGCCCCTCCCAGGCTGGAGGCCTGTAAGCTGACACCATTTGCTCTGCCCCCTGGAAAATGCAAGTGGGTGTACTCGATTTGGGCTGCCTGGTGAGACAACGTGCAGTCACCAGCAGCCTGAGTACCTTTCCTGAAGTGAGATTCCTAGCTAGGTAAACTCGGCTTCGGAGGCTAGATGGGAGCAAACATGTTAAACTTGTGGGGAAAGTCTTTGACCAATGACCACTATGCTTGTGCTGGTGCGAGGGTTAGGCAGGAACTTTCCCACACAGGGTTTTTACCTTACCAGAAGCCGTCCCTTTGGGCTGAAGCAGGCGGGAGGTCTGTGTCACAGTCTGGCAAGCAGGGCCTCAGGTGGGTCTGCCAACTGACTGCCTGCCCTCCATCCTAGCCAGCTGAGAAAAGATGGCAAGGCTGATGGAACCCGCTCACAGCGAAAGGTTTCTCTTCGGAATAGGAGATTTTGCTACCACACGTCAGCAGCTCCTCTCCCTCAGAGTGCTGTTCTGGTGTAGACTAGGGAAAGCTCCCTGGGTCCCCAGCATATGAACGGCTCTTTTCCAGTTGGTGTCATCCGAGAAAGAGCCAGAGGGGCTGATCTCAACCAGTAGGGCTGCACACCGTGAGTCCTTCGGGTAGGGCAGTCCTGAGCCAACGTGCCACCTAAGGAATGAAAGCAACGTTTCCTTGCCACAGGAAAGCACACCGAGGCCTGGTGTTTTCTCTGTGAAATTGACGTGAGCTTGAGGGTGAGGCCTATACTACATTGCGGAAGAGCTCGGGGTTACGGCTGCCTTTCTCCCTCTCTCTGTCCCACACCCGGGGCTCAGCGTTGGGGGAATGCTGAGTGGGAGAGGCTGCCTCTCTGCCGGACTCAGAAGGCTTCTTCCCTTTAGGGCAATTCCGTTTGTGTCTTACCTCGTGGAGGAGGAAAAGAGGGCCCCTAGAGATAGTCTAACATGAACTAGCTAACGACAGAGGAGCTGGAGGAGCTGGTTTCTCGGTGGAAGGAGCCAAAACGCCTGCATTCCTAAGTTCTCTTTCAGAACTGCCAGACACTCTGCCGTCATAGGCCTAAGAATTGGAAATTGTGACGGCATGGCAACACTTGGTATCCTAAGATGCAGTGGAAGTGCGACTCTCAAACTGGATGGAAGAAGCTTCCGAGCATAGTGTTCTTCCATTTACCAAAGAGGACCCAAGTGTCTGAGGCTGGTAGCGTTGTTGCTGGAGAGAACTGGCGTCCCCGTGGGCCTGTCGGTTAATTTCCTGTTTCTGACCCTCTAAGGAAACTCTTCCAGAGAGCCTTTGGGACCCGCTTAGAGAGAACAGCTGCGAAGTTGATGCACAGAACATTAACCTAGATACCAGCCCTGGGTCCCAATCATCCACCTTTCTCTGGAGGTTACGTAGCCCACGGCGGGATTCAAGCAGGGAGTTTGCCTTAGACAACTGACACATGAAACTGGGATGAGGTGGAGGGCCACTCTCCTTGCCCTCACACTCCGTGGCCCGGAGAAGTTATGACGCAGCAGAATTCAACACCCTCCCTCTACACGTGTGTACCCCAAAGAGGCGCTGGGCAGTGGGTGTTCTCAGGCCAAGAGCAGTCCGTGTTCTGGGCTGCACCTGCTCTGTGGTTCCAAGGTTCCCTGACTCTGCTCCTTTGGAAGCATTTCAGAGCTGACGCTATCCCTGGGCTGCCATAGCAAAGAGGCCTAGCGGCCTTTCACACTGAAGGCATGGGCTTCTTTCCCATTCACAAAGTGTACGTTGCCCCTCCCAGGCTGGAGGCCTGTAAGTTGACACCATTTGCTCTGCCCCCTGGAAAATGCAAGTGGGTGTACTCGATTTGGGCTGCCTGGTGAGACAACGTGCAGTCACCAGCAGCCTGAGTACCTTTCCTGAAGTGAGATTCCTAGCTAGGTAAACTCGGCTTCGGAGGCTAGATGGGAGCAAACATGTTAAACTTGTGGGGAAAGTCTTTGACCAATGACCACTATGCTTGTGCTGGTGCGAGGGTTAGGCAGGAACTTTCCCACACAGGGTTTTTACCTTACCAGAAGCCGTCCCTTTGGGCTGAAGCAGGCGGGAGGTCTGTGTCACAGTCTGGCAAGCAGGGCCTCAGGTGGGTCTGCCAACTGACTGCCTGCCCTCCATCCTAGCCAGCTGAGAAAAGATGGCAAGGCTGATGGAACCCGCTCACAACGAAAGGTTTCTCTTCGGAATAGGAGATTTTGCTACCACACGTCAGCAGCTCCTCTCCCTCAGAGTGCTGTTCTGGTGTAGACTAGGGAAAGCTCCCTGGGTCCCCAGCATATGAACGGCTCTTTTCCAGTTGGTGTCATCCGAGAAAGAGCCAGAGGGGCTGATCTCAACCAGTAGGGCTGCACACCGTGAGTCCTTCGGGTAGGGCAGTCCTGAGCCAACGTGCCACCTAAGGAATGAAAGCAAAGTTTCCTTGCCACAGGAAAGCACACCGAGGCCTGGTGTTTTCTCTGTGAAATTGACGTGAGCTTGAGGGTGAGGCCTATACTACATTGCGGAAGAGCTCGGGGTTACGGCTGCCTTTCTCCCTCTCTCTGTCCCACACCCGGGGCTCAGCGTTGGGGGAATGCTGAGTGGGAGAGGCTGCCTCTCTGCCGGACTCAGAAGGCTTCTTCCCTTTAGGGCAATTCCGTTTGTGTCTTACCTCGTGGAGGAGGAAAAGAGGGCCCCTAGAGATAGTCTAACATGAACTAGCTAACGACAGAGGAGCTGGAGGAGCTGGTTTCTCGGTGGAAGGAGCCAAAACGCCTGCATTCCTAAGTTCTCTTTCAGAACTGCCAGACACTCTGCCGTCATAGGCCTAAGAATTGGAAATTGTGACGGCATGGCAACACTTGGTATCCTAAGATGCAGTGGAAGTGCGACTCTCAAACTGGATGGAAGAAGCTTCCGAGCATAGTGTTCTTCCATTTACCAAAGAGGACCCAAGTGTCTGAGGCTGGTAGCCTTGTTGCTGGAGAGAACTGGCGTCCCCGTGGGCCTGTCGGTTAATTTCCTGTTTCTGACCCTCTAAGGAAACTCTTCCAGAGAGCCTTTGGGACCCGCTTAGAGAGAACAGCTGCGAAGTTGATGCACAGAACATTAACCTAGATACCAGCCCTGGGTCCCAATCATCCACCTTTCTCTGGAGGTTACGTAGCCCACGGCGGGATTCAAGCAGGGAGTTTGCCTTAGACAACTGACACATGAAACTGGGATGAGGTGGAGGGCCACTCTCCTTGCCCTCACACTCCGTGGCCCGGAGAAGTTATGACGCAGCAGAATTCAACACCCTCCCTCTACACGTGTGTACCCCAAAGAGGCGCTGGGCAGTGGGTGTTCTCAGGCCAAGAGCAGTCCGTGTTCTGGGCTGCACCTGCTCTGTGGTTCCAAGGTTCCCTGACTCTGCTCCTTTGGAAGCATTTCAGAGCTGACGCTATCCCTGGGCTGCCATAGCAAAGAGGCCTAGCGGCCTTTCACACTGAAGGCATGGGCTTCTTTCCCATTCACAAAGTGTACGTTGCCCCTCCCAGGCTGGAGGCCTGTAAGTTGACACCATTTGCTCTGCCCCCTGGAAAATGCAAGTGGGTGTACTCGATTTGGGCTGCCTGGTGAGACAACGTGCAGTCACCAGCAGCCTGAGTACCTTTCCTGAAGTGAGATTCCTAGCTAGGTAAACTCGGCTTCGGAGGCTAGATGGGAGCAAACATGTTAAACTTGTGGGGAAAGTCTTTGACCAATGACCACTATGCTTGTGCTGGTGCGAGGGTTAGGCAGGAACTTTCCCACACAGGGTTTTTACCTTACCAGAAGCCGTCCCTTTGGGCTGAAGCAGGCGGGAGGTCTGTGTCACAGTCTGGCAAGCAGGGCCTCAGGTGGGTCTGCCAACTGACTGCCTGCCCTCCATCCTAGCCAGCTGAGAAAAGATGGCAAGGCTGATGGAACCCGCTCACAACGAAAGGTTTCTCTTCGGAATAGGAGATTTTGCTACCACACGTCAGCAGCTCCTCTCCCTCAGAGTGCTGTTCTGGTGTAGACTAGGGAAAGCTCCCTGGGTCCCCAGCATATGAACGGCTCTTTTCCAGTTGGTGTCATCCGAGAAAGAGCCAGAGGGGCTGATCTCAACCAGTAGGGCTGCACACCGTGAGTCCTTCGGGTAGGGCAGTCCTGAGCCAACGTGCCACCTAAGGAATGAAAGCAAAGTTTCCTTGCCACAGGAAAGCACACCGAGGCCTGGTGTTTTCTCTGTGAAATTGACGTGAGCTTGAGGGTGAGGCCTATACTACATTGCGGAAGAGCTCGGGGTTACGGCTGCCTTTCTCCCTCTCTCTGTCCCACACCCGGGGCTCAGCGTTGGGGGAATGCTGAGTGGGAGAGGCTGCCTCTCTGCCGGACTCAGAAGGCTTCTTCCCTTTAGGGCAATTCCGTTTGTGTCTTACCTCGTGGAGGAGGAAAAGAGGGCCCCTAGAGATAGTCTAACATGAACTAGCTAACGACAGAGGAGCTGGAGGAGCTGGTTTCTCGGTGGAAGGAGCCAAAACGCCTGCATTCCTAAGTTCTCTTTCAGAACTGCCAGACACTCTGCCGTCATAGGCCTAAGAATTGGAAATTGTGACGGCATGGCAACACTTGGTATCCTAAGATGCAGTGGAAGTGCGACTCTCAAACTGGATGGAAGAAGCTTCCGAGCATAGTGTTCTTCCATTTACCAAAGAGGACCCAAGTGTCTGAGGCTGGTAGCCTTGTTGCTGGAGAGAACTGGCGTCCCCGTGGGCCTGTCGGTTAATTTCCTGTTTCTGACCCTCTAAGGAAACTCTTCCAGAGAGCCTTTGGGACCCGCTTAGAGAGAACAGCTGCGAAGTTGATGCACAGAACATTAACCTAGATACCAGCCCTGGGTCCCAATCATCCACCTTTCTCTGGAGGTTACGTAGCCCACGGCGGGATTCAAGCAGGGAGTTTGCCTTAGACAACTGACACATGAAACTGGGATGAGGTGGAGGGCCACTCTCCTTGCCCTCACACTCCGTGGCCCGGAGAAGTTATGACGCAGCAGAATTCAACACCCTCCCTCTACACGTGTGTACCCCAAAGAGGCGCTGGGCAGTGGGTGTTCTCAGGCCAAGAGCAGTCCGTGTTCTGGGCTGCACCTGCTCTGTGGTTCCAAGGTTCCCTGACTCTGCTCCTTTGGAAGCATTTCAGAGCTGACGCTATCCCTGGGCTGCCATAGCAAAGAGGCCTAGCGGCCTTTCACACTGAAGGCATGGGCTTCTTTCCCATTCACAAAGTGTACGTTGCCCCTCCCAGGCTGGAGGCCTGTAAGTTGACACCATTTGCTCTGCCCCCTGGAAAATGCAAGTGGGTGTACTCGATTTGGGCTGCCTGGTGAGACAACGTGCAGTCACCAGCAGCCTGAGTACCTTTCCTGAAGTGAGATTCCTAGCTAGGTAAACTCGGCTTCGGAGGCTAGATGGGAGCAAACATGTTAAACTTGTGGGGAAAGTCTTTGACCAATGACCACTATGCTTGTGCTGGTGCGAGGGTTAGGCAGGAACTTTCCCACACAGGGTTTTTACCTTACCAGAAGCCGTCCCTTTGGGCTGAAGCAGGCGGGAGGTCTGTGTCACAGTCTGGCAAGCAGGGCCTCAGGTGGGTCTGCCAACTGACTGCCTGCCCTCCATCCTAGCCAGCTGAGAAAAGATGGCAAGGCTGATGGAACCCGCTCACAACGAAAGGTTTCTCTTCGGAATAGGAGATTTTGCTACCACACGTCAGCAGCTCCTCTCCCTCAGAGTGCTGTTCTGGTGTAGACTAGGGAAAGCTCCCTGGGTCCCCAGCATATGAACGGCTCTTTTCCAGTTGGTGTCATCCGAGAAAGAGCCAGAGGGGCTGATCTCAACCAGTAGGGCTGCACACCGTGAGTCCTTCGGGTAGGGCAGTCCTGAGCCAACGTGCCACCTAAGGAATGAAAGCAAAGTTTCCTTGCCACAGGAAAGCACACCGAGGCCTGGTGTTTTCTCTGTGAAATTGACGTGAGCTTGAGGGTGAGGCCTATACTACATTGCGGAAGAGCTCGGGGTTACGGCTGCCTTTCTCCCTCTCTCTGTCCCACACCCGGGGCTCAGCGTTGGGGGAATGCTGAGTGGGAGAGGCTGCCTCTCTGCCGGACTCAGAAGGCTTCTTCCCTTTAGGGCAATTCCGTTTGTGTCTTACCTCGTGGAGGAGGAAAAGAGGGCCCCTAGAGATAGTCTAACATGAACTAGCTAACGACAGAGGAGCTGGAGGAGCTGGTTTCTCGGTGGAAGGAGCCAAAACGCCTGCATTCCTAAGTTCTCTTTCAGAACTGCCAGACACTCTGCCGTCATAGGCCTAAGAATTGGAAATTGTGACGGCATGGCAACACTTGGTATCCTAAGATGCAGTGGAAGTGCGACTCTCAAACTGGATGGAAGAAGCTTCCGAGCATAGTGTTCTTCCATTTACCAAAGAGGACCCAAGTGTCTGAGGCTGGTAGCCTTGTTGCTGGAGAGAACTGGCGTCCCCGTGGGCCTGTCGGTTAATTTCCTGTTTCTGACCCTCTAAGGAAACTCTTCCAGAGAGCCTTTGGGACCCGCTTAGAGAGAACAGCTGCGAAGTTGATGCACAGAACATTAACCTAGATACCAGCCCTGGGTCCCAATCATCCACCTTTCTCTGGAGGTTACGTAGCCCACGGCGGGATTCAAGCAGGGAGTTTGCCTTAGACAACTGACACATGAAACTGGGATGAGGTGGAGGGCCACTCTCCTTGCCCTCACACTCCGTGGCCCGGAGAAGTTATGACGCAGCAGAATTCAACACCCTCCCTCTACACGTGTGTACCCCAAAGAGGCGCTGGGCAGTGGGTGTTCTCAGGCCAAGAGCAGTCCGTGTTCTGGGCTGCACCTGCTCTGTGGTTCCAAGGTTCCCTGACTCTGCTCCTTTGGAAGCATTTCAGAGCTGACGCTATCCCTGGGCTGCCATAGCAAAGAGGCCTAGCGGCCTTTCACACTGACGGCATGGGCTTCTTTCCCATTCACAAAGTGTACGTTGCCCCTCCCAGGCTGGAGGCCTGTAAGTTGACACCATTTGCTCTGCCCCCTGGAAAATGCAAGTGGGTGTACTCGATTTGGGCTGCCTGGTGAGACAACGTGCAGTCACCAGCAGCCTGAGTACCTTTCCTGAAGTGAGATTCCTAGCTAGGTAAACTCGGCTTCGGAGGCTAGATGGGAGCAAACATGTTAAACTTGTGGGGAAAGTCTTTGACCAATGACCACTATGCTTGTGCTGGTGCGAGGGTTAGGCAGGAACTTTCCCACACAGGGTTTTTACCTTACCAGAAGCCGTCCCTTTGGGCTGAAGCAGGCGGGAGGTCTGTGTCACAGTCTGGCAAGCAGGGCCTCAGGTGGGTCTGCCAACTGACTGCCTGCCCTCCATCCTAGCCAGCTGAGAAAAGATGGCAAGGCTGATGGAACCCGCTCACAACGAAAGGTTTCTCTTCGGAATAGGAGATTTTGCTACCACACGTCAGCAGCTCCTCTCCCTCAGAGTGCTGTTCTGGTGTAGACTAGGGAAAGCTCCCTGGGTCCCCAGCATATGAACGGCTCTTTTCCAGTTGGTGTCATCCGAGAAAGAGCCAGAGGGGCTGATCTCAACCAGTAGGGCTGCACACCGTGAGTCCTTCGGGTAGGGCAGTCCTGAGCCAACGTGCCACCTAAGGAATGAAAGCAAAGTTTCCTTGCCACAGGAAAGCACACCGAGGCCTGGTGTTTTCTCTGTGAAATTGACGTGAGCTTGAGGGTGAGGCCTATACTACATTGCGGAAGAGCTCGGGGTTACGGCTGCCTTTCTCCCTCTCTCTGTCCCACACCCGGGGCTCAGCGTTGGGGGAATGCTGAGTGGGAGAGGCTGCCTCTCTGCCGGACTCAGAAGGCTTCTTCCCTTTAGGGCAATTCCGTTTGTGTCTTACCTCGTGGAGGAGGAAAAGAGGGCCCCTAGAGATAGTCTAACATGAACTAGCTAACGACAGAGGAGCTGGAGGAGCTGGTTTCTCGGTGGAAGGAGCCAAAACGCCTGCATTCCTAAGTTCTCTTTCAGAACTGCCAGACACTCTGCCGTCATAGGCCTAAGAATTGGAAATTGTGACGGCATGGCAACACTTGGTATCCTAAGATGCAGTGGAAGTGCGACTCTCAAACTGGATGGAAGAAGCTTCCGAGCATAGTGTTCTTCCATTTACCAAAGAGGACCCAAGTGTCTGAGGCTGGTAGCCTTGTTGCTGGAGAGAACTGGCGTCCCCGTGGGCCTGTCGGTTAATTTCCTGTTTCTGACCCTCTAAGGAAACTCTTCCAGAGAGCCTTTGGGACCCGCTTAGAGAGAACAGCTGCGAAGTTGATGCACAGAACATTAACCTAGATACCAGCCCTGGGTCCCAATCATCCACCTTTCTCTGGAGGTTACGTAGCCCACGGCGGGATTCAAGCAGGGAGTTTGCCTTAGACAACTGACACATGAAACTGGGATGAGGTGGAGGGCCACTCTCCTTGCCCTCACACTCCGTGGCCCGGAGAAGTTATGACGCAGCAGAATTCAACACCCTCCCTCTACACGTGTGTACCCCAAAGAGGCGCTGGGCAGTGGGTGTTCTCAGGCCAAGAGCAGTCCGTGTTCTGGGCTGCACCTGCTCTGTGGTTCCAAGGTTCCCTGACTCTGCTCCTTTGGAAGCATTTCAGAGCTGACGCTATCCCTGGGCTGCCATAGCAAAGAGGCCTAGCGGCCTTTCACACTGAAGGCATGGGCTTCTTTCCCATTCACAAAGTGTACGTTGCCCCTCCCAGGCTGGAGGCCTGTAAGTTGACACCATTTGCTCTGCCCCCTGGAAAATGCAAGTGGGTGTACTCGATTTGGGCTGCCTGGTGAGACAACGTGCAGTCACCAGCAGCCTGAGTACCTTTCCTGAAGTGAGATTCCTAGCTAGGTAAACTCGGCTTCGGAGGCTAGATGGGAGCAAACATGTTAAACTTGTGGGGAAAGTCTTTGACCAATGACCACTATGCTTGTGCTGGTGCGAGGGTTAGGCAGGAACTTTCCCACACAGGGTTTTTACCTTACCAGAAGCCGTCCCTTTGGGCTGAAGCAGGCGGGAGGTCTGTGTCACAGTCTGGCAAGCAGGGCCTCAGGTGGGTCTGCCAACTGACTGCCTGCCCTCCATCCTAGCCAGCTGAGAAAAGATGGCAAGGCTGATGGAACCCGCTCACAACGAAAGGTTTCTCTTCGGAATAGGAGATTTTGCTACCACACGTCAGCAGCTCCTCTCCCTCAGAGTGCTGTTCTGGTGTAGACTAGGGAAAGCTCCCTGGGTCCCCAGCATATGAACGGCTCTTTTCCAGTTGGTGTCATCCGAGAAAGAGCCAGAGGGGCTGATCTCAACCAGTAGGGCTGCACACCGTGAGTCCTTCGGGTAGGGCAGTCCTGAGCCAACGTGCCACCTAAGGAATGAAAGCAAAGTTTCCTTGCCACAGGAAAGCACACCGAGGCCTGGTGTTTTCTCTGTGAAATTGACGTGAGCTTGAGGGTGAGGCCTATACTACATTGCGGAAGAGCTCGGGGTTACGGCTGCCTTTCTCCCTCTCTCTGTCCCACACCCGGGGCTCAGCGTTGGGGGAATGCTGAGTGGGAGAGGCTGCCTCTCTGCCGGACTCAGAAGGCTTCTTCCCTTTAGGGCAATTCCGTTTGTGTCTTACCTCGTGGAGGAGGAAAAGAGGGCCCCTAGAGATAGTCTAACATGAACTAGCTAACGACAGAGGAGCTGGAGGAGCTGGTTTCTCGGTGGAAGGAGCCAAAACGCCTGCATTCCTAAGTTCTCTTTCAGAACTGCCAGACACTCTGCCGTCATAGGCCTAAGAATTGGAAATTGTGACGGCATGGCAACACTTGGTATCCTAAGATGCAGTGGAAGTGCGACTCTCAAACTGGATGGAAGAAGCTTCCGAGCATAGTGTTCTTCCATTTACCAAAGAGGACCCAAGTGTCTGAGGCTGGTAGCCTTGTTGCTGGAGAGAACTGGCGTCCCCGTGGGCCTGTCGGTTAATTTCCTGTTTCTGACCCTCTAAGGAAACTCTTCCAGAGAGCCTTTGGGACCCGCTTAGAGAGAACAGCTGCGAAGTTGATGCACAGAACATTAACCTAGATACCAGCCCTGGGTCCCAATCATCCACCTTTCTCTGGAGGTTACGTAGCCCACGGCGGGATTCAAGCAGGGAGTTTGCCTTAGACAACTGACACATGAAACTGGGATGAGGTGGAGGGCCACTCTCCTTGCCCTCACACTCCGTGGCCCGGAGAAGTTATGACGCAGCAGAATTCAACACCCTCCCTCTACACGTGTGTACCCCAAAGAGGCGCTGGGCAGTGGGTGTTCTCAGGCCAAGAGCAGTCCGTGTTCTGGGCTGCACCTGCTCTGTGGTTCCAAGGTTCCCTGACTCTGCTCCTTTGGAAGCATTTCAGAGCTGACGCTATCCCTGGGCTGCCATAGCAAAGAGGCCTAGCGGCCTTTCACACTGAAGGCATGGGCTTCTTTCCCATTCACAAAGTGTACGTTGCCCCTCCCAGGCTGGAGGCCTGTAAGTTGACACCATTTGCTCTGCCCCCTGGAAAATGCAAGTGGGTGTACTCGATTTGGGCTGCCTGGTGAGACAACGTGCAGTCACCAGCAGCCTGAGTACCTTTCCTGAAGTGAGATTCCTAGCTAGGTAAACTCGGCTTCGGAGGCTAGATGGGAGCAAACATGTTAAACTTGTGGGGAAAGTCTTTGACCAATGACCACTATGCTTGTGCTGGTGCGAGGGTTAGGCAGGAACTTTCCCACACAGGGTTTTTACCTTACCAGAAGCCGTCCCTTTGGGCTGAAGCAGGCGGGAGGTCTGTGTCACAGTCTGGCAAGCAGGGCCTCAGGTGGGTCTGCCAACTGACTGCCTGCCCTCCATCCTAGCCAGCTGAGAAAAGATGGCAAGGCTGATGGAACCCGCTCACAACGAAAGGTTTCTCTTCGGAATAGGAGATTTTGCTACCACACGTCAGCAGCTCCTCTCCCTCAGAGTGCTGTTCTGGTGTAGACTAGGGAAAGCTCCCTGGGTCCCCAGCATATGAACGGCTCTTTTCCAGTTGGTGTCATCCGAGAAAGAGCCAGAGGGGCTGATCTCAACCAGTAGGGCTGCACACCGTGAGTCCTTCGGGTAGGGCAGTCCTGAGCCAACGTGCCACCTAAGGAATGAAAGCAAAGTTTCCTTGCCACAGGAAAGCACACCGAGGCCTGGTGTTTTCTCTGTGAAATTGACGTGAGCTTGAGGGTGAGGCCTATACTACATTGCGGAAGAGCTCGGGGTTACGGCTGCCTTTCTCCCTCTCTCTGTCCCACACCCGGGGCTCAGCGTTGGGGGAATGCTGAGTGGGAGAGGCTGCCTCTCTGCCGGACTCAGAAGGCTTCTTCCCTTTAGGGCAATTCCGTTTGTGTCTTACCTCGTGGAGGAGGAAAAGAGGGCCCCTAGAGATAGTCTAACATGAACTAGCTAACGACAGAGGAGCTGGAGGAGCTGGTTTCTCGGTGGAAGGAGCCAAAACGCCTGCATTCCTAAGTTCTCTTTCAGAACTGCCAGACACTCTGCCGTCATAGGCCTAAGAATTGGAAATTGTGACGGCATGGCAACACTTGGTATCCTAAGATGCAGTGGAAGTGCGACTCTCAAACTGGATGGAAGAAGCTTCCGAGCATAGTGTTCTTCCATTTACCAAAGAGGACCCAAGTGTCTGAGGCTGGTAGCCTTGTTGCTGGAGAGAACTGGCGTCCCCGTGGGCCTGTCGGTTAATTTCCTGTTTCTGACCCTCTAAGGAAACTCTTCCAGAGAGCCTTTGGGACCCGCTTAGAGAGAACAGCTGCGAAGTTGATGCACAGAACATTAACCTAGATACCAGCCCTGGGTCCCAATCATCCACCTTTCTCTGGAGGTTACGTAGCCCACGGCGGGATTCAAGCAGGGAGTTTGCCTTAGACAACTGACACATGAAACTGGGATGAGGTGGAGGGCCACTCTCCTTGCCCTCACACTCCGTGGCCCGGAGAAGTTATGACGCAGCAGAATTCAACACCCTCCCTCTACACGTGTGTACCCCAAAGAGGCGCTGGGCAGTGGGTGTTCTCAGGCCAAGAGCAGTCCGTGTTCTGGGCTGCACCTGCTCTGTGGTTCCAAGGTTCCCTGACTCTGCTCCTTTGGAAGCATTTCAGAGCTGACGCTATCCCTGGGCTGCCATAGCAAAGAGGCCTAGCGGCCTTTCACACTGACGGCATGGGCTTCTTTCCCATTCACAAAGTGTGCGTAGCCCCTCCCAGGCTGGAGGCCTGTAAGTTGACACCATTTGCTCTGCCCCCTGGAAAATGCAAGTGGGTGTACTCGATTTGGGCTGCCTGGTGAGACAACGTGCAGTCACCAGCAGCCTGAGTACCTTTCCTGAAGTGAGATTCCTAGCTAGGTAAACTCGGCTTCGGAGGCTAGATGGGAGCAAACATGTTAAACTTGTGGGGAAAGTCTTTGACCAATGACCACTATGCTTGTGCTGGTGCGAGGGTTAGGCAGGAACTTTCCCACACAGGGTTTTTACCTTACCAGAAGCCGTCCCTTTGGGCTGAAGCAGGCGGGAGGTCTGTGTCACAGTCTGGCAAGCAGGGCCTCAGGTGGGTCTGCCAACTGACTGCCTGCCCTCCATCCTAGCCAGCTGAGAAAAGATGGCAAGGCTGATGGAACCCGCTCACAGCGAAAGGTTTCTCTTCGGAATAGGAGATTTTGCTACCACACGTCAGCAGCTCCTCTCCCTCAGAGTGCTGTTCTGGTGTAGACTAGGGAAAGCTCCCTGGGTCCCCAGCATATGAACGGCTCTTTGCCCAGTTGGTGTCATCCGAGAAAGAGCCAGAGGGGCTGATCTCAACCAGTAGGGCTGCACACCGTGAGTCCTTCGGGTAGGGCAGTCCTGAGCCAACGTGCCACCTAAGGAATGAAAGCAAAGTTTCCTTGCCACAGGAAAGCACACCGAGGCCTGGTGTTTTCTCTGTGAAATTGACGTGAGCTTGAGGGTGAGGCCTATACTACATTGCGGAAGAGCTCGGGGTTACGGCTGCCTTTCTCCCTCTCTCTGTCCCACACCCGGGGCTCAGCGTTGGGGGAATGCTGAGTGGGAGAGGCTGCCTCTCTGCCGGACTCAGAAGGCTTCTTCCCTCTAGGGCAATTCCGTTTGTGTCTTACCTCGTGGAGGAGGAAAAGAGGGCCCCTAGAGATAGTCTAACATGAACTAGCTAACGACAGAGGAGCTGGAGGAGCTGGTTTCTCGGTGGAAGGAGCCAAAACGCCTGCATTCCTAAGTTCTCTTTCAGAACTGCCAGACACTCTGCCGTCATAGGCCTAAGAATTGGAAATTGTGACGGCATGGCAACACTTGGTATCCTAAGATGCAGTGGAAGTGCGACTCTCAAACTGGATGGAAGAAGCTTCCGAGCATAGTGTTCTTCCATTTACCAAAGAGGACCCAAGTGTCTGAGGCTGGTAGCCTTGTTGCTGGAGAGAACTGGCGTCCCCGTGGGCCTGTCGGTTAATTTCCTGTTTCTGACCCTCTAAGGAAACTCTTCCAGAGAGCCTTTGGGACCCGCTTAGAGAGAACAGCTGCGAAGTTGATGCACAGAACATTAACCTAGATACCAGCCCTGGGTCCCAATCATCCACCTTTCTCTGGAGGTTACGTAGCCCACGGCGGGATTCAAGCAGGGAGTTTGCCTTAGACAACTGACACATGAAACTGGGATGAGGTGGAGGGCCACTCTCCTTGCCCTCACACTCCGTGGCCCGGAGAAGTTATGACGCAGCAGAATTCAACACCCTCCCTCTACACGTGTGTACCCCAAAGAGGCGCTGGGCAGTGGGTGTTCTCAGGCCAAGAGCAGTCCGTGTTCTGGGCTGCACCTGCTCTGTGGTTCCAAGGTTCCCTGACTCTGCTCCTTTGGAAGCATTTCAGAGCTGACGCTATCCCTGGGCTGCCAGAGCAAAGAGGCCTAGCGGCCTTTCACACTGAAGGCATGGGCTTCTTTGCCACTCACAAAGTGTACGTTGCCCCTCCCAGGCTGGAGGCCTGTAAGCTGACACCATTTGCTCTGCCCCCTGGAAAATGCAAGTGGGTGTACTCGATTTGGGCTGCCTGGTGAGACAACGTGCAGTCACCAGCAGCCTGAGTACCTTTCCTGAAGTGAGATTCCTAGCTAGGTAAACTCGGCTTCGGAGGCTAGATGGGAGCAAACATGTTAAACTTGTGGGGAAAGTCTTTGACCAATGACCACTATGCTTGTGCTGGTGCGAGGGTTAGGCAGGAACTTTCCCACACAGGGTTTTTACCTTACCAGAAGCCGTCCCTTTGGGCTGAAGCAGGCGGGAGGTCTGTGTCACAGTCTGGCAAGCAGGGCCTCAGGTGGGTCTGCCAACTGACTGCCTGCCCTCCATCCTAGCCAGCTGAGAAAAGATGGCAAGGCTGATGGAACCCGCTCACAGCGAAAGGTTTCTCTTCGGAATAGGAGATTTTGCTACCACACGTCAGCAGCTCCTCTCCCTCAGAGTGCTGTTCTGGTGTAGACTAGGGAAAGCTCCCTGGGTCCCCAGCATATGAACGGCTCTTTGCCCAGTTGGTGTCATCCGAGAAAGAGCCAGAGGGGCTGATCTCAACCAGTAGGGCTGCACACCGTGAGTCCTTCGGGTAGGGCAGTCCTGAGCCAACGTGCCACCTCAGGAATGAAAGCAAAGTTTCCTTGCCACAGGAAAGCACACCGAGGCCTGGTGTTTTCTCTGTGAAATTGACGTGAGCTTGAGGGTGAGGCCTATACTACATTGCGGAAGAGCTCGGGGTTACGGCTGCCTTTCTCCCTCTCTCTGTCCCACACCCGGGGCTCAGCGTTGGGGGAATGCTGAGTGGGAGAGGCTGCCTCTCTGCCGGACTCAGAAGGCTTCTTCCCTCTAGGGCAATTCCGTTTGTGTCTTACCTCGTGGAGGAGGAAAAGAGGGCCCCTAGAGATAGTCTAACATGAACTAGCTAACGACAGAGGAGCTGGAGGAGCTGGTTTCTCGGTGGAAGGAGCCAAAACGCCTGCATTCCTAAGTTCTCTTTCAGAACTGCCAGACACTCTGCCGTCATAGGCCTAAGAATTGGAAATTGTGACGGCATGGCAACACTTGGTATCCTAAGATGCAGTGGAAGTGCGACTCTCAAACTGGATGGAAGAAGCTTCCGAGCATAGTGTTCTTCCATTTACCAAAGAGGACCCAAGTGTCTGAGGCTGGTAGCCTTGTTGCTGGAGAGAACTGGCGTCCCCGTGGGCCTGTCGGTTAATTTCCTGTTTCTGACCCTCTAAGGAAACTCTTCCAGAGAGCCTTTGGGACCCGCTTAGAGAGAACAGCTGCGAAGTTGATGCACAGAACATTAACCTAGATACCAGCCCTGGGTCCCAATCATCCACCTTTCTCTGGAGGTTACGTAGCCCACGGAGGGATTCAAGCAGGGAGTTTGCCTTAGACAACTGACACATGAAACTGGGATGAGGTGGAGGGCCACTCTCCTTGCCCTCACACTCCGTGGCCCGGAGAAGTTATGACGCAGCAGAATTCAACACCCTCCCTCTACACGTGTGTACCCCAAAGAGGCGCTGGGCAGTGGGTGTTCTCAGGCCAAGAGCAGTCCGTGTTCTGGGCTGCACCTGCTCTGTGGTTCCAAGGTTCCCTGACTCTGCTCCTTTGGAAGCATTTCAGAGCTGACGCTATCCCTGGGCTGCCAGAGCAAAGAGGCCTAGCGGCCTTTCACACTGAAGGCATGGGCTTCTTTGCCACTCACAAAGTGTACGTTGCCCCTCCCAGGCTGGAGGCCTGTAAGCTGACACCATTTGCTCTGCCCCCTGGAAAATGCAAGTGGGTGTACTCGATTTGGGCTGCCTGGTGAGACAACGTGCAGTCACCAGCAGCCTGAGTACCTTTCCTGAAGTGAGATTCCTAGCTAGGTAAACTCGGCTTCGGAGGCTAGATGGGAGCAAACATGTTAAACTTGTGGGGAAAGTCTTTGACCAATGACCACTATGCTTGTGCTGGTGCGAGGGTTAGGCAGGAACTTTCCCACACAGGGTTTTTACCTTACCAGAAGCCGTCCCTTTGGGCTGAAGCAGGCGGGAGGTCTGTGTCACAGTCTGGCAAGCAGGGCCTCAGGTGGGTCTGCCAACTGACTGCCTGCCCTCCATCCTAGCCAGCTGAGAAAAGATGGCAAGGCTGATGGAACCCGCTCACAGCGAAAGGTTTCTCTTCGGAATAGGAGATTTTGCTACCACACGTCAGCAGCTCCTCTCCCTCAGAGTGCTGTTCTGGTGTAGACTAGGGAAAGCTCCCTGGGTCCCCAGCATATGAACGGCTCTTTGCCCAGTTGGTGTCATCCGAGAAAGAGCCAGAGGGGCTGATCTCAACCAGTAGGGCTGCACACCGTGAGTCCTTCGGGTAGGGCAGTCCTGAGCCAACGTGCCACCTAAGGAATGAAAGCAAAGTTTCCTTGCCACAGGAAAGCACACCGAGGCCTGGTGTTTTCTCTGTGAAATTGACGTGAGCTTGAGGGTGAGGCCTATACTACATTGCGGAAGAGCTCGGGGTTACGGCTGCCTTTCTCCCTCTCTCTGTCCCACACCCGGGGCTCAGCGTTGGGGGAATGCTGAGTGGGAGAGGCTGCCTCTCTGCCGGACTCAGAAGGCTTCTTCCCTCTAGGGCAATTCCGTTTGTGTCTTACCTCGTGGAGGAGGAAAAGAGGGCCCCTAGAGATAGTCTAACATGAACTAGCTAACGACAGAGGAGCTGGAGGAGCTGGTTTCTCGGTGGAAGGAGCCAAAACGCCTGCATTCCTAAGTTCTCTTTCAGAACTGCCAGACACTCTGCCGTCATAGGCCTAAGAATTGGAAATTGTGACGGCATGGCAACACTTGGTATCCTAAGATGCAGTGGAAGTGCGACTCTCAAACTGGATGGAAGAAGCTTCCGAGCATAGTGTTCTTCCATTTACCAAAGAGGACCCAAGTGTCTGAGGCTGGTAGCGTTGTTGCTGGAGAGAACTGGCGTCCCCGTGGGCCTGTCGGTTAATTTCCTGTTTCTGACCCTCTAAGGAAACTCTTCCAGAGAGCCTTTGGGACCCGCTTAGAGAGAACAGCTGCGAAGTTGATGCACAGAACATTAACCTAGATACCAGCCCTGGGTCCCAATCATCCACCTTTCTCTGGAGGTTACGTAGCCCACGGCGGGATTCAAGCAGGGAGTTTGCCTTAGACAACTGACACATGAAACTGGGATGAGGTGGAGGGCCACTCTCCTTGCCCTCACACTCCGTGGCCCGGAGAAGTTATGACGCAGCAGAATTCAACACCCTCCCTCTACACGTGTGTACCCCAAAGAGGCGCTGGGCAGTGGGTGTTCTCAGGCCAAGAGCAGTCCGTGTTCTGGGCTGCACCTGCTCTGTGGTTCCAAGGTTCCCTGACTCTGCTCCTTTGGAAGCATTTCAGAGCTGACGCTATCCCTGGGCTGCCAGAGCAAAGAGGCCTAGCGGCCTTTCACACTGAAGGCATGGGCTTCTTTGCCACTCACAAAGTGTACGTTGCCCCTCCCAGGCTGGAGGCCTGTAAGCTGACACCATTTGCTCTGCCCCCTGGAAAATGCAAGTGGGTGTACTCGATTTGGGCTGCCTGGTGAGACAACGTGCAGTCACCAGCAGCCTGAGTACCTTTCCTGAAGTGAGATTCCTAGCTAGGTAAACTCGGCTTCGGAGGCTAGATGGGAGCAAACATGTTAAACTTGTGGGGAAAGTCTTTGACCAATGACCACTATGCTTGTGCTGGTGCGAGGGTTAGGCAGGAACTTTCCCACACAGGGTTTTTACCTTACCAGAAGCCGTCCCTTTGGGCTGAAGCAGGCGGGAGGTCTGTGTCACAGTCTGGCAAGCAGGGCCTCAGGTGGGTCTGCCAACTGACTGCCTGCCCTCCATCCTAGCCAGCTGAGAAAAGATGGCAAGGCTGATGGAACCCGCTCACAGCGAAAGGTTTCTCTTCGGAATAGGAGATTTTGCTACCACACGTCAGCAGCTCCTCTCCCTCAGAGTGCTGTTCTGGTGTAGACTAGGGAAAGCTCCCTGGGTCCCCAGCATATGAACGGCTCTTTGCCCAGTTGGTGTCATCCGAGAAAGAGCCAGAGGGGCTGATCTCAACCAGTAGGGCTGCACACCGTGAGTCCTTCGGGTAGGGCAGTCCTGAGCCAACGTGCCACCTCAGGAATGAAAGCAAAGTTTCCTTGCCACAGGAAAGCACACCGAGGCCTGGTGTTTTCTCTGTGAAATTGACGTGAGCTTGAGGGTGAGGCCTATACTACATTGCGGAAGAGCTCGGGGTTACGGCTGCCTTTCTCCCTCTCTCTGTCCCACACCCGGGGCTCAGCGTTGGGGGAATGCTGAGTGGGAGAGGCTGCCTCTCTGCCGGACTCAGAAGGCTTCTTCCCTCTAGGGCAATTCCGTTTGTGTCTTACCTCGTGGAGGAGGAAAAGAGGGCCCCTAGAGATAGTCTAACATGAACTAGCTAACGACAGAGGAGCTGGAGGAGCTGGTTTCTCGGTGGAAGGAGCCAAAACGCCTGCATTCCTAAGTTCTCTTTCAGAACTGCCAGACACTCTGCCGTCATAGGCCTAAGAATTGGAAATTGTGACGGCATGGCAACACTTGGTATCCTAAGATGCAGTGGAAGTGCGACTCTCAAACTGGATGGAAGAAGCTTCCGAGCATAGTGTTCTTCCATTTACCAAAGAGGACCCAAGTGTCTGAGGCTGGTAGCGTTGTTGCTGGAGAGAACTGGCGTCCCCGTGGGCCTGTCGGTTAATTTCCTGTTTCTGACCCTCTAAGGAAACTCTTCCAGAGAGCCTTTGGGACCCGCTTAGAGAGAACAGCTGCGAAGTTGATGCACAGAACATTAACCTAGATACCAGCCCTGGGTCCCAATCATCCACCTTTCTCTGGAGGTTACGTAGCCCACGGCGGGATTCAAGCAGGGAGTTTGCCTTAGACAACTGACACATGAAACTGGGATGAGGTGGAGGGCCACTCTCCTTGCCCTCACACTCCGTGGCCCGGAGAAGTTATGACGCAGCAGAATTCAACACCCTCCCTCTACACGTGTGTACCCCAAAGAGGCGCTGGGCAGTGGGTGTTCTCAGGCCAAGAGCAGTCCGTGTTCTGGGCTGCACCTGCTCTGTGGTTCCAAGGTTCCCTGACTCTGCTCCTTTGGAAGCATTTCAGAGCTGACGCTATCCCTGGGCTGCCAGAGCAAAGAGGCCTAGCGGCCTTTCACACTGAAGGCATGGGCTTCTTTGCCACTCACAAAGTGTACGTTGCCCCTCCCAGGCTGGAGGCCTGTAAGCTGACACCATTTGCTCTGCCCCCTGGAAAATGCAAGTGGGTGTACTCGATTTGGGCTGCCTGGTGAGACAACGTGCAGTCACCAGCAGCCTGAGTACCTTTCCTGAAGTGAGATTCCTAGCTAGGTAAACTCGGCTTCGGAGGCTAGATGGGAGCAAACATGTTAAACTTGTGGGGAAAGTCTTTGACCAATGACCACTATGCTTGTGCTGGTGCGAGGGTTAGGCAGGAACTTTCCCACACAGGGTTTTTACCTTACCAGAAGCCGTCCCTTTGGGCTGAAGCAGGCGGGAGGTCTGTGTCACAGTCTGGCAAGCAGGGCCTCAGGTGGGTCTGCCAACTGACTGCCTGCCCTCCATCCTAGCCAGCTGAGAAAAGATGGCAAGGCTGATGGAACCCGCTCACAGCGAAAGGTTTCTCTTCGGAATAGGAGATTTTGCTACCACACGTCAGCAGCTCCTCTCCCTCAGAGTGCTGTTCTGGTGTAGACTAGGGAAAGCTCCCTGGGTCCCCAGCATATGAACGGCTCTTTGCCCAGTTGGTGTCATCCGAGAAAGAGCCAGAGGGGCTGATCTCAACCAGTAGGGCTGCACACCGTGAGTCCTTCGGGTAGGGCAGTCCTGAGCCAACGTGCCACCTAAGGAATGAAAGCAAAGTTTCCTTGCCACAGGAAAGCACACCGAGGCCTGGTGTTTTCTCTGTGAAATTGACGTGAGCTTGAGGGTGAGGCCTATACTACATTGCGGAAGAGCTCGGGGTTACGGCTGCCTTTCTCCCTCTCTCTGTCCCACACCCGGGGCTCAGCGTTGGGGGAATGCTGAGTGGGAGAGGCTGCCTCTCTGCCGGACTCAGAAGGCTTCTTCCCTCTAGGGCAATTCCGTTTGTGTCTTACCTCGTGGAGGAGGAAAAGAGGGCCCCTAGAGATAGTCTAACATGAACTAGCTAACGACAGAGGAGCTGGAGGAGCTGGTTTCTCGGTGGAAGGAGCCAAAACGCCTGCATTCCTAAGTTCTCTTTCAGAACTGCCAGACACTCTGCCGTCATAGGCCTAAGAATTGGAAATTGTGACGGCATGGCAACACTTGGTATCCTAAGATGCAGTGGAAGTGCGACTCTCAAACTGGATGGAAGAAGCTTCCGAGCATAGTGTTCTTCCATTTACCAAAGAGGACCCAAGTGTCTGAGGCTGGTAGCGTTGTTGCTGGAGAGAACTGGCGTCCCCGTGGGCCTGTCGGTTAATTTCCTGTTTCTGACCCTCTAAGGAAACTCTTCCAGAGAGCCTTTGGGACCCGCTTAGAGAGAACAGCTGCGAAGTTGATGCACAGAACATTAACCTAGATACCAGCCCTGGGTCCCAATCATCCACCTTTCTCTGGAGGTTACGTAGCCCACGGCGGGATTCAAGCAGGGAGTTTGCCTTAGACAACTGACACATGAAACTGGGATGAGGTGGAGGGCCACTCTCCTTGCCCTCACACTCCGTGGCCCGGAGAAGTTATGACGCAGCAGAATTCAACACCCTCCCTCTACACGTGTGTACCCCAAAGAGGCGCTGGGCAGTGGGTGTTCTCAGGCCAAGAGCAGTCCGTGTTCTGGGCTGCACCTGCTCTGTGGTTCCAAGGTTCCCTGACTCTGCTCCTTTGGAAGCATTTCAGAGCTGACGCTATCCCTGGGCTGCCAGAGCAAAGAGGCCTAGCGGCCTTTCACACTGAAGGCATGGGCTTCTTTGCCACTCACAAAGTGTACGTTGCCCCTCCCAGGCTGGAGGCCTGTAAGCTGACACCATTTGCTCTGCCCCCTGGAAAATGCAAGTGGGTGTACTCGATTTGGGCTGCCTGGTGAGACAACGTGCAGTCACCAGCAGCCTGAGTACCTTTCCTGAAGTGAGATTCCTAGCTAGGTAAACTCGGCTTCGGAGGCTAGATGGGAGCAAACATGTTAAACTTGTGGGGAAAGTCTTTGACCAATGACCACTATGCTTGTGCTGGTGCGAGGGTTAGGCAGGAACTTTCCCACACAGGGTTTTTACCTTACCAGAAGCCGTCCCTTTGGGCTGAAGCAGGCGGGAGGTCTGTGTCACAGTCTGGCAAGCAGGGCCTCAGGTGGGTCTGCCAACTGACTGCCTGCCCTCCATCCTAGCCAGCTGAGAAAAGATGGCAAGGCTGATGGAACCCGCTCACAGCGAAAGGTTTCTCTTCGGAATAGGAGATTTTGCTACCACACGTCAGCAGCTCCTCTCCCTCAGAGTGCTGTTCTGGTGTAGACTAGGGAAAGCTCCCTGGGTCCCCAGCATATGAACGGCTCTTTGCCCAGTTGGTGTCATCCGAGAAAGAGCCAGAGGGGCTGATCTCAACCAGTAGGGCTGCACACCGTGAGTCCTTCGGGTAGGGCAGTCCTGAGCCAACGTGCCACCTCAGGAATGAAAGCAAAGTTTCCTTGCCACAGGAAAGCACACCGAGGCCTGGTGTTTTCTCTGTGAAATTGACGTGAGCTTGAGGGTGAGGCCTATACTACATTGCGGAAGAGCTCGGGGTTACGGCTGCCTTTCTCCCTCTCTCTGTCCCACACCCGGGGCTCAGCGTTGGGGGAATGCTGAGTGGGAGAGGCTGCCTCTCTGCCGGACTCAGAAGGCTTCTTCCCTCTAGGGCAATTCCGTTTGTGTCTTACCTCGTGGAGGAGGAAAAGAGGGCCCCTAGAGATAGTCTAACATGAACTAGCTAACGACAGAGGAGCTGGAGGAGCTGGTTTCTCGGTGGAAGGAGCCAAAACGCCTGCATTCCTAAGTTCTCTTTCAGAACTGCCAGACACTCTGCCGTCATAGGCCTAAGAATTGGAAATTGTGACGGCATGGCAACACTTGGTATCCTAAGATGCAGTGGAAGTGCGACTCTCAAACTGGATGGAAGAAGCTTCCGAGCATAGTGTTCTTCCATTTACCAAAGAGGACCCAAGTGTCTGAGGCTGGTAGCGTTGTTGCTGGAGAGAACTGGCGTCCCCGTGGGCCTGTCGGTTAATTTCCTGTTTCTGACCCTCTAAGGAAACTCTTCCAGAGAGCCTTTGGGACCCGCTTAGAGAGAACAGCTGCGAAGTTGATGCACAGAACATTAACCTAGATACCAGCCCTGGGTCCCAATCATCCACCTTTCTCTGGAGGTTACGTAGCCCACGGCGGGATTCAAGCAGGGAGTTTGCCTTAGACAACTGACACATGAAACTGGGATGAGGTGGAGGGCCACTCTCCTTGCCCTCACACTCCGTGGCCCGGAGAAGTTATGACGCAGCAGAATTCAACACCCTCCCTCTACACGTGTGTACCCCAAAGAGGCGCTGGGCAGTGGGTGTTCTCAGGCCAAGAGCAGTCCGTGTTCTGGGCTGCACCTGCTCTGTGGTTCCAAGGTTCCCTGACTCTGCTCCTTTGGAAGCATTTCAGAGCTGACGCTATCCCTGGGCTGCCAGAGCAAAGAGGCCTAGCGGCCTTTCACACTGAAGGCATGGGCTTCTTTGCCACTCACAAAGTGTACGTTGCCCCTCCCAGGCTGGAGGCCTGTAAGCTGACACCATTTGCTCTGCCCCCTGGAAAATGCAAGTGGGTGTACTCGATTTGGGCTGCCTGGTGAGACAACGTGCAGTCACCAGCAGCCTGAGTACCTTTCCTGAAGTGAGATTCCTAGCTAGGTAAACTCGGCTTCGGAGGCTAGATGGGAGCAAACATGTTAAACTTGTGGGGAAAGTCTTTGACCAATGACCACTATGCTTGTGCTGGTGCGAGGGTTAGGCAGGAACTTTCCCACACAGGGTTTTTACCTTACCAGAAGCCGTCCCTTTGGGCTGAAGCAGGCGGGAGGTCTGTGTCACAGTCTGGCAAGCAGGGCCTCAGGTGGGTCTGCCAACTGACTGCCTGCCCTCCATCCTAGCCAGCTGAGAAAAGATGGCAAGGCTGATGGAACCCGCTCACAGCGAAAGGTTTCTCTTCGGAATAGGAGATTTTGCTACCACACGTCAGCAGCTCCTCTCCCTCAGAGTGCTGTTCTGGTGTAGACTAGGGAAAGCTCCCTGGGTCCCCAGCATATGAACGGCTCTTTGCCCAGTTGGTGTCATCCGAGAAAGAGCCAGAGGGGCTGATCTCAACCAGTAGGGCTGCACACCGTGAGTCCTTCGGGTAGGGCAGTCCTGAGCCAACGTGCCACCTAAGGAATGAAAGCAACGTTTCCTTGCCACAGGAAAGCACACCGAGGCCTGGTGTTTTCTCTGTGAAATTGACGTGAGCTTGAGGGTGAGGCCTATACTACATTGCGGAAGAGCTCGGGGTTACGGCTGCCTTTCTCCCTCTCTCTGTCCCACACCCGGGGCTCAGCGTTGGGGGAATGCTGAGTGGGAGAGGCTGCCTCTCTGCCGGACTCAGAAGGCTTCTTCCCTCTAGGGCAATTCCGTTTGTGTCTTACCTCGTGGAGGAGGAAAAGAGGGCCCCTAGAGATAGTCTAACATGAACTAGCTAACGACAGAGGAGCTGGAGGAGCTGGTTTCTCGGTGGAAGGAGCCAAAACGCCTGCATTCCTAAGTTCTCTTTCAGAACTGCCAGACACTCTGCCGTCATAGGCCTAAGAATTGGAAATTGTGACGGCATGGCAACACTTGGTATCCTAAGATGCAGTGGAAGTGCGACTCTCAAACTGGATGGAAGAAGCTTCCGAGCATAGTGTTCTTCCATTTACCAAAGAGGACCCAAGTGTCTGAGGCTGGTAGCGTTGTTGCTGGAGAGAACTGGCGTCCCCGTGGGCCTGTCGGTTAATTTCCTGTTTCTGACCCTCTAAGGAAACTCTTCCAGAGAGCCTTTGGGACCCGCTTAGAGAGAACAGCTGCGAAGTTGATGCACAGAACATTAACCTAGATACCAGCCCTGGGTCCCAATCATCCACCTTTCTCTGGAGGTTACGTAGCCCACGGCGGGATTCAAGCAGGGAGTTTGCCTTAGACAACTGACACATGAAACTGGGATGAGGTGGAGGGCCACTCTCCTTGCCCTCACACTCCGTGGCCCGGAGAAGTTATGACGCAGCAGAATTCAACACCCTCCCTCTACACGTGTGTACCCCAAAGAGGCGCTGGGCAGTGGGTGTTCTCAGGCCAAGAGCAGTCCGTGTTCTGGGCTGCACCTGCTCTGTGGTTCCAAGGTTCCCTGACTCTGCTCCTTTGGAAGCATTTCAGAGCTGACGCTATCCCTGGGCTGCCAGAGCAAAGAGGCCTAGCGGCCTTTCACACTGAAGGCATGGGCTTCTTTGCCACTCACAAAGTGTACGTTGCCCCTCCCAGGCTGGAGGCCTGTAAGCTGACACCATTTGCTCTGCCCCCTGGAAAATGCAAGTGGGTGTACTCGATTTGGGCTGCCTGGTGAGACAACGTGCAGTCACCAGCAGCCTGAGTACCTTTCCTGAAGTGAGATTCCTAGCTAGGTAAACTCGGCTTCGGAGGCTAGATGGGAGCAAACATGTTAAACTTGTGGGGAAAGTCTTTGACCAATGACCACTATGCTTGTGCTGGTGCGAGGGTTAGGCAGGAACTTTCCCACACAGGGTTTTTACCTTACCAGAAGCCGTCCCTTTGGGCTGAAGCAGGCGGGAGGTCTGTGTCACAGTCTGGCAAGCAGGGCCTCAGGTGGGTCTGCCAACTGACTGCCTGCCCTCCATCCTAGCCAGCTGAGAAAAGATGGCAAGGCTGATGGAACCCGCTCACAGCGAAAGGTTTCTCTTCGGAATAGGAGATTTTGCTACCACACGTCAGCAGCTCCTCTCCCTCAGAGTGCTGTTCTGGTGTAGACTAGGGAAAGCTCCCTGGGTCCCCAGCATATGAACGGCTCTTTGCCCAGTTGGTGTCATCCGAGAAAGAGCCAGAGGGGCTGATCTCAACCAGTAGGGCTGCACACCGTGAGTCCTTCGGGTAGGGCAGTCCTGAGCCAACGTGCCACCTAAGGAATGAAAGCAACGTTTCCTTGCCACAGGAAAGCACACCGAGGCCTGGTGTTTTCTCTGTGAAATTGACGTGAGCTTGAGGGTGAGGCCTATACTACATTGCGGAAGAGCTCGGGGTTACGGCTGCCTTTCTCCCTCTCTCTGTCCCACACCCGGGGCTCAGCGTTGGGGGAATGCTGAGTGGGAGAGGCTGCCTCTCTGCCGGACTCAGAAGGCTTCTTCCCTCTAGGGCAATTCCGTTTGTGTCTTACCTCGTGGAGGAGGAAAAGAGGGCCCCTAGAGATAGTCTAACATGAACTAGCTAACGACAGAGGAGCTGGAGGAGCTGGTTTCTCGGTGGAAGGAGCCAAAACGCCTGCATTCCTAAGTTCTCTTTCAGAACTGCCAGACACTCTGCCGTCATAGGCCTAAGAATTGGAAATTGTGACGGCATGGCAACACTTGGTATCCTAAGATGCAGTGGAAGTGCGACTCTCAAACTGGATGGAAGAAGCTTCCGAGCATAGTGTTCTTCCATTTACCAAAGAGGACCCAAGTGTCTGAGGCTGGTAGCGTTGTTGCTGGAGAGAACTGGCGTCCCCGTGGGCCTGTCGGTTAATTTCCTGTTTCTGACCCTCTAAGGAAACTCTTCCAGAGAGCCTTTGGGACCCGCTTAGAGAGAACAGCTGCGAAGTTGATGCACAGAACATTAACCTAGATACCAGCCCTGGGTCCCAATCATCCACCTTTCTCTGGAGGTTACGTAGCCCACGGCGGGATTCAAGCAGGGAGTTTGCCTTAGACAACTGACACATGAAACTGGGATGAGGTGGAGGGCCACTCTCCTTGCCCTCACACTCCGTGGCCCGGAGAAGTTATGACGCAGCAGAATTCAACACCCTCCCTCTACACGTGTGTACCCCAAAGAGGCGCTGGGCAGTGGGTGTTCTCAGGCCAAGAGCAGTCCGTGTTCTGGGCTGCACCTGCTCTGTGGTTCCAAGGTTCCCTGACTCTGCTCCTTTGGAAGCATTTCAGAGCTGACGCTATCCCTGGGCTGCCAGAGCAAAGAGGCCTAGCGGCCTTTCACACTGAAGGCATGGGCTTCTTTGCCACTCACAAAGTGTACGTTGCCCCTCCCAGGCTGGAGGCCTGTAAGCTGACACCATTTGCTCTGCCCCCTGGAAAATGCAAGTGGGTGTACTCGATTTGGGCTGCCTGGTGAGACAACGTGCAGTCACCAGCAGCCTGAGTACCTTTCCTGAAGTGAGATTCCTAGCTAGGTAAACTCGGCTTCGGAGGCTAGATGGGAGCAAACATGTTAAACTTGTGGGGAAAGTCTTTGACCAATGACCACTATGCTTGTGCTGGTGCGAGGGTTAGGCAGGAACTTTCCCACACAGGGTTTTTACCTTACCAGAAGCCGTCCCTTTGGGCTGAAGCAGGCGGGAGGTCTGTGTCACAGTCTGGCAAGCAGGGCCTCAGGTGGGTCTGCCAACTGACTGCCTGCCCTCCATCCTAGCCAGCTGAGAAAAGATGGCAAGGCTGATGGAACCCGCTCACAGCGAAAGGTTTCTCTTCGGAATAGGAGATTTTGCTACCACACGTCAGCAGCTCCTCTCCCTCAGAGTGCTGTTCTGGTGTAGACTAGGGAAAGCTCCCTGGGTCCCCAGCATATGAACGGCTCTTTGCCCAGTTGGTGTCATCCGAGAAAGAGCCAGAGGGGCTGATCTCAACCAGTAGGGCTGCACACCGTGAGTCCTTCGGGTAGGGCAGTCCTGAGCCAACGTGCCACCTAAGGAATGAAAGCAAAGTTTCCTTGCCACAGGAAAGCACACCGAGGCCTGGTGTTTTCTCTGTGAAATTGACGTGAGCTTGAGGGTGAGGCCTATACTACATTGCGGAAGAGCTCGGGGTTACGGCTGCCTTTCTCCCTCTCTCTGTCCCACACCCGGGGCTCAGCGTTGGGGGAATGCTGAGTGGGAGAGGCTGCCTCTCTGCCGGACTCAGAAGGCTTCTTCCCTCTAGGGCAATTCCGTTTGTGTCTTACCTCGTGGAGGAGGAAAAGAGGGCCCCTAGAGATAGTCTAACATGAACTAGCTAACGACAGAGGAGCTGGAGGAGCTGGTTTCTCGGTGGAAGGAGCCAAAACGCCTGCATTCCTAAGTTCTCTTTCAGAACTGCCAGACACTCTGCCGTCATAGGCCTAAGAATTGGAAATTGTGACGGCATGGCAACACTTGGTATCCTAAGATGCAGTGGAAGTGCGACTCTCAAACTGGATGGAAGAAGCTTCCGAGCATAGTGTTCTTCCATTTACCAAAGAGGACCCAAGTGTCTGAGGCTGGTAGCGTTGTTGCTGGAGAGAACTGGCGTCCCCGTGGGCCTGTCGGTTAATTTCCTGTTTCTGACCCTCTAAGGAAACTCTTCCAGAGAGCCTTTGGGACCCGCTTAGAGAGAACAGCTGCGAAGTTGATGCACAGAACATTAACCTAGATACCAGCCCTGGGTCCCAATCATCCACCTTTCTCTGGAGGTTACGTAGCCCACGGCGGGATTCAAGCAGGGAGTTTGCCTTAGACAACTGACACATGAAACTGGGATGAGGTGGAGGGCCACTCTCCTTGCCCTCACACTCCGTGGCCCGGAGAAGTTATGACGCAGCAGAATTCAACACCCTCCCTCTACACGTGTGTACCCCAAAGAGGCGCTGGGCAGTGGGTGTTCTCAGGCCAAGAGCAGTCCGTGTTCTGGGCTGCACCTGCTCTGTGGTTCCAAGGTTCCCTGACTCTGCTCCTTTGGAAGCATTTCAGAGCTGACGCTATCCCTGGGCTGCCAGAGCAAAGAGGCCTAGCGGCCTTTCACACTGAAGGCATGGGCTTCTTTGCCACTCACAAAGTGTACGTTGCCCCTCCCAGGCTGGAGGCCTGTAAGCTGACACCATTTGCTCTGCCCCCTGGAAAATGCAAGTGGGTGTACTCGATTTGGGCTGCCTGGTG
>NW_028122056.1:0-50142 GCF_965194805.1 Balaenoptera borealis | reverse complement strand
GTTGATGTCTCCTTGCTTTTCTTTGTTTTTAAATTTAATTTATATTTATTATTAATTAGAGTAATATTCCATTAGTGTACGTGGACCACTTCTTCTTGGTGCATTCCTCGGTTGATGGACATTTTCATTGCTTCCAAGTGTTGGCTATGGTAAATATTGCTGGCGTACAGGTTTGCCAGCCTGTGACTTTTTGATTCTCATTTTCTCAGGTGATAGGCCAAGCAGTGGTTGTGATTGATTGACTGGTAGCTCAATGTTTCCCTTTTCAAAGCACCTACATTGTGTTTTCATTAGTGGCTCTTTACATGCCCCCCCTTACCACCGAGGGTACGCATTTCTCCACACTCCCGTCACCGTTTATTTTTTGCAGCACTTTTCCTAATGGCCATTGTGACTGCTGCGAGCTGATAGGTTTTTGTAATATGGGTATGCATGTCATTAAATTTTTAAAATTCATCATATTCCTACGCCTTTTTCTTTTCTCTTAAAAGAAAAAACCGTGAGTACAATATAGCTCTTGAAAATTGTCTTCTTCGAAGGTTGCCCTCTTCTGAATTTTTTGGTCGATTTTTGACCCCAGAAATTTTCTGGAGGGCAGGCGCCATTTACAGAACTGCAAGTTGGTGAAAATTTAGTGACCTTTTGCAGTGGGTTCAAAGCTGCTGTTGTGGGAAACGTCCACAAGGAGGTAGCATTTCTCCATTCCCCAATCTGGGTACTAGGGCAGCAGAGCCTTTCTGGAAGTCATTGTCCTAGGTTGTAAATTAGAATGGAATTTGCCAGAGAAATCCCCATAAGTTTATGTCTCATTACTTCTTCTTGGTTTTTAAAATTTTTTTAACCTGGGTAAAGTTTAGAAAATTGTTTGTCCTAGGTGTACACAATCTGGTTCATTTGTACATTTTTGTATGTCTATTAATGTACAGATCCTCTTCCCATGTAAAATATTACAGTGTTCCGTCGACCTCCCTTGCTATATGTTCGGTCTTTTTGATACATGTATATAATATGTATTTGTATATGTATAGTCACACTAATCTTCATTTCTCAATTTCCCCCCTCCTTTCCTTTTAGATGAGCATAGTTTGTTTTCTACGCCTGTGAGTGTCTTTCTCTTTGGAAATATGTTCATCTGTGTCAGTTATTAGATAATGCCGTACGTGATAATATGGGATATAGGTCTTTTGCTTTCCGACCTACTTCATGTTTTGTGATTATCTCCAGGCTCATCTATGGTGCCTCAAAGAGCAGTGCTTCAATGTTTTCCATGGCTAATATTCCATTGTGTACATGGACCACTTCTTCTTGGTGCATTCCTCTGTTGATGGACATTTTCGTGCTTCCAAGCGTTGCCTATGGTAAATATTGCTGGAGTGCAGGATTGCCCAGCCTGCGATTTTTGATTTTCATTCTCTCAGGTGATAGACCCAGCAGTGGTATGATTGATTGACTGGTATGGTAGCTCAACGTTTACCTTTTCAAGGCACCTCAATTGTGCTGTCATTAGTGGCTCTTACCACGTCCCCCTTAGAATCGAGGTACGCATTTCTCCACAATCACGTCAGCATTTCTTGTTTGCAGCATTTTTGTTGATGGCCATTCTGACTGGGGTGAGCTGATAGGTTTTTGTAATTTGGGTTTACATGTCTGTAAAAATTCCTACAATTCATCATTTTTCCACGCCTTTTGCTTTTCTGTTAAAAGAAAAAAGAAAAAGAGTGTGAGTATAATATACCTCTTCAAATTTTCTTTTTGGAAGGTTGCACTCTAGAATTTTTTGGTCGATTTTCGACCTCAGTATTTTTGTGAGGGCAGGTGTCATTTACAGAACTGCAATTGGTGAACATTTAGTGACCTTTTGCAGTGGGTTAAAGCTGCTGTTGTGGGAAACGGCCACAAGGATGCAGCATTTCTCCATTCCCAAATCGGGGTACTAGGGCAGCAGAGCCGTTCTGGAAGTCGTTTGCCTAGGTGGTCAATTTGAATGGAATGTGCCAGGAAAACCCCCCATAAGTTTATGTCTCATTACTCCTAGTTCGTTGTTTTAATTTTTTCAATTGGGGTAATGGTTAGAATGTTGCTTGTCCAAGGTGTACACACTCTGGTTCATCTACATATTCTATATACCTATTTATGTAGAGATCCTCTTCCCGTGTAAATTATTACAGAGTGTTCCGTAAACCTTCCTTGCTATATGGTCGGTCTTTTTGATATATGTATATAATATGTATTTGTATACATATGGTAACGCTAATCTTCATTTATCCATTCCCCCACCTTTCCTTTTAGATAAGCATAGTTTTTTTTTTTTAATAAGTCTGTGATGACTTTCTCTGTGGAAATATGTTCATTTGTGTCAGTTATTAGAGAACGCCTATAAGTGATATCATGGGATATAGGACTTTTGCTTTCCGACTTACCTCATGTTCTGTGATTATCTCCAAGATCATCTATGGTGCCTCAAAGAGCAGTGTTTCATTGTTTTCCATGGCTAGTATTCATTGTGTACATGGGCGCTTCTTCCTTTTCCTTTCATCTGTTGATGGACATTTTGGTTGCTTCACTGTCTTGTCTATTGTGAATAAGGCTGCAGTGCAGCTTTTGCAGCCCGGGTCTTCTTCCATTCTGGTCTTCTCAGGTGAGAGGCCCATTGGTGCGCCTGCTGGATTGAATGGTACCTCAATTTTTCCTTTTCAACGCAGCTCCTTTCTGTTCTCATTATTAGCGTTTAACCCTTTTACATCTCACCAGCAGCTAGAGGGTACACAGTTCTCTAAAAACCTCTTCAGCATTGACTGTTTGTAGATTTTTGCCAAATGGTCAGTCGGACGGGTGAGAGTTGAGAACTTTTCGTAGATTAGATTGCCATGAGTCTAATACTTCCTTAGGTTGAGCTTTTATCCATTTCCCTTCTTTAAAAGAGAGTGAGTAAAACTTACCTCTTCATACTAGCTTCGGAACATTTTGCCTGTTTTGAATTTTTTTTATCCATTCCCTACCTCAGCACAAATTTTGAGGGCAGGTGTCCTTTACAGCCCTGCGTCCTTGTGAATGAATGGTAAGTGACCATTAGCTGTGGGTTAAAAGCTGCTCTTGCGGGAATCGGCCACAAGGCGGCAGCATTCTCCTTTACCAAATCTGGTTACTAGGGCAACAGAGCCTTACTGGAAGTGGTGTTCTAGGTTGCAAATTAGAATGGAATGTGCGAGGCAAAGCCCTTTAAGTTTATGTCTCATTACTTCTTGTTGGTATTTTTAACTTAATTTTTATTTTTTATCACAGCAAACTTGATTACAATGTTTTGTTTGTTCTAGGTGTGCAAGATGTGGTTCTTTCACACATATACATATATCTATTCTTCTTCGGATCCTTTTCCCATGTAGGTTATGACACAGTGTTGAGTAGTCTTCTCTTGGTATTGCGTAGGTCTTTGGTGATTATGTATTTCACGTGTGTTTGTGTCTCTCTGTTAACCTCAATATGGTAATGTATCCAATCCTCACACCTTTCCAATTTGGTGAACCATAAGTTTTTTAAATGAATCTATGATAGTGTTTCTCTGTGGAAATACCTTTGTCTGTATCATTTTTAGGTAACACCTATATGTGATATGATAGGCTATGTGACTTTCGCTTTCTCACTTACTCCGAGTTGCGTGATTACTTCTAGACTCATCTATGGTGCTGCAAAATGGCATTGTTCATTTTTTCACTAGCTCATATTTCATCTGTACAGGTAGCAGTTCTTCTTTGTCCACCATCTGTCGGTGGACTTTTTGGCTACTTCCATATCTTGGCCATTGTAATACTGTGCAATGCAGATTTGCGTGCCTGTGTCCTTCCAATTCTGTCTTCTTAGGTTATAGGTCCAGGAATAGGTATGCTGGATCATATGGTAGCTCAATGTTTACCTTTTAAAGGCACCTCTATTCTGATCTCTTTAGTGGCTCTTTCCAGGTTACGTCCCACTTAAGTGGAGGGTATGTATTTCTTCCCAGCACCTTCAGCATTTATTCTTTGTAGTTTTTGCTGATGGTTATTCTGAGTGGTGTGAGCTGATACCTCTTTGTGGTTGAATTTGCATGTGTCTCATAATGCGTTGAAATTGAGCTTTAAGACTTGTCCTTTTTATTTTTCCAGCTGTGATTGGAGCTTATTTCTTCAAAGTGTTTTCTTAAAGTATGTGTCACCGTTTGAAATATTTTGGCCATGATCTCCCTCAAGACATTTTGAGGGCAGGTTTCATTACAGCCCTGCAGTACTTGTTCATATGAAGTGACCATTAGCTCAGGCTTTAAACCTGCTTTTGCAGGTAACGGCCAGAGAGCGGCAGCCTTTCTACGTTCCCCTTGCTGCTACTAGGGAAACAGACCTACCGGTCCGTGGTGTTCTTCGGTTATAAATTAGAGTGCAATGTGCCCGGATAAACCCACAAATGTTGATGTCTTCCTTGCTTTTCTTTGTTTTTAAATTTAATTTATATTTATTATTAATTAGAGTAATATTCCATTGTGTACGTGGACCACTTCTTCTTGGTGCATTCCTCGGTTGATGGACATTTTCATTGCTTCCAAGTGTTGGCTATGGTAAATATTGCTGGCGTACAGGTTTGCCAGCCCTGTGACTTTTTGATTCTCATTTTCTCAGGTGATAGGCCAAGCAGTGGTTGTGATTGATTGACTGGTAGCTCAATGTTTCCCTTTTCAAAGCACCTACATTGTGTTTTCATTAGTGGCTCTTTACATGCCCCCCCTTACCACCGAGGGTACGCATTTCTCCACACTCCCGTCACCGTTTATTTTTTGCAGCACTTTTCCTAATGGCCATTGTGACTGCTGCGAGCTGATAGGTTTTTGTAATATGGGTATGCATGTCATTAAAATTTTTAAAATTCATCATATTCCATACGCCTTTTTCTTTTCTCTTAAAAGAAAAACCGTGAGTACAATATAGCTCTTGAAATTGTCTTCTTCGAAGGTTGCCCTCTTCTGAATTTTTTGGTCGATTTTGACCCCAGAAATTTTCTGGAGGGCAGGCGCCATTTACAGAACTGCAAGTTGGTGAAAATTTAGTGACCTTTTGCAGTGGGTTCAAAGCTGCTGTTGTGGGAAACGTCCACAAGGAGGTAGCATTTCTCCATTCCCCAATCTGGGTACTAGGGCAGCAGAGCCTTTCTGGAAGTCATTGTCCTAGGTTGTAAATTAGAATGGAATTTGCCAGGAGAAATCCCCATAAGTTTATGTCTCATTACTTCTTCTTGGTTTTTAAAATTTTTTTAATCTGGTAAAGTTTAGAAAATTGTTTGTCCTAGGTGTACACAATCTGGTTCATTTGTACATTATGTATGTCTATTAATGTACAGATCCTCTTCCCATGTAAAATATTACAGTGTTCCGTCGACCTCCCTTGCTATATGTTCGGTCTTTTGATACATGTATATAATATGTATTTGTATATGTATAGTCACACTAATCTTCATTTCTCAATTTCCCCCCTCCTTTCCTTTTAGATGAGCATAGTTTGTTTTCTACGCCTGTGAGTGTCTTTCTCTTTGGAAATATGTTCATCTGTGTCAGTTATTAGATAATGCCGTACGTGATAATATGGGATATAGGTCTTTTGCTTTCCGACCTACTTCATGTTTTGTGATTATCTCCAGGCTCATCTATGGTGCCTCAAAGAGCAGTGCTTCAATGTTTTCCATGGCTAATATTCCATTGTGTACATGGACCACTTCTTCTTGGTGCATTCCTCTGTTGATGGACATTTTCGTTGCTTCCAAGCGTTGCCTATGGTAAATATTGCTGGAGTGCAGGATTGCCAGCCTGCGATTTTGATTTTCATTCTCTCAGGTGATAGACCCAGCAGTGGGTATGATTGATTGACTGGTATGGTAGCTCAACGTTTACCTTTTCAAGGCACCTCAATTGTGCTGTCATTAGTGGCTCTTACCACGTCCCCCTTAGAATCGAGGGTACGCATTTCTCCACAATCACGTCAGCATTTCTTGTTTGCAGCATTTTTGTTGATGGCCATTCTGACTGGGGTGAGCTGATAGGTTTTGTAATTTGGGTTTACATGTCTGTAAAAATTCCTACAATTCATCATTTTCCACGCCTTTTGCTTTTCTGTTAAAAGAAAAAAGAAAAAGAGTGTGAGTATAATATACCTCTTCAAATTTTCTTTTTGGAAGGTTGCACTCTAGAATTTTTGGTCGATTTTCGACCTCAGTATTTTTTGGAGGGCAGGTGTCATTTACAGAACTGCAATTGGTGAACATTTAGTGACCTTTTGCAGTGGGTTTAAAGCTGCTGTTGTGGGAAACGGCCACAAGGATGCAGCATTTCTCCATTCCCAAATCGGGGTACTAGGGCAGCAGAGCCGTTCTGGAAGTCGTTTGCCTAGGTGGTCAATTTGAATGGAATGTGCCAGGAAAACCCCCCATAAGTTTATGTCTCATTACTCCTAGTTCGTTGTTTTAATTTTTTCAATTGGGGTAATGGTTAGAATGTTGCTTGTCCAAGGTGTACACACTCTGGTTCATCTACATATTCTATATACCTATTTATGTAGAGATCCTCTTCCCGTGTAAATTATTACAGAGTGTTCCGTAAACCTTCCTTGCTATATGGTCGGTCTTTTTGATATATGTATATAATATGTATTTGTATACATATGGTAACGCTAATCTTCATTTATCCATTCCCCCACCTTTCCTTTTAGATAAGCATAGTTTTTTTTTTTTTAATAAGTCTGTGATGGACTTTCTCTGTGGAAATATGTTCATTTGTGTCAGTTATTAGAGAACGCCTATAAGTGATATCATGGGATATAGGACTTTTGCTTTCCGACTTACCTCATGTTCTGTGATTATCTCCAAGATCATCTATGGTGCCTCAAAGAGCAGTGTTTCATTGTTTTCCATGGCTAGTATTCATTGTGTACATGGGCCGCTTCTTCCTTTTCCTTTCATCTGTTGATGGACATTTTGGTTGCTTCACTGTCTTGTCTATTGTGAATAAGGCTGCAGTGCAGCTTTTGCAGCCCGGGTCTTCTTCATTCTGGTCTTCTCAGGTGAGAGGCCCATTGGTGCGCCTGCTGGATTGAATGGTACCTCAATTTTTCCTTTTCAACGCAGCTCCTTTCTGTTCTCATTATTAGCGTTTAACCCTTTTACATCTCACCAGCAGCTAGAGGGTACACAGTTCTCTAAAACCTCTTCAGCATTGACTGTTTGTAGACTTTTTGCCAATGGTCAGTCGACGGGTGTGAGTTGAGAACTTTTCGTAGATTAGATTGCATGAGTCTAATACTTCCTGAGGTTGAGCTTTTATCCATTTCCCTTTCTTTAAAAAGAGAGTGAGTAAAACTTACCTCTTCATACTAGCTTCGTGAACATTTTGCCTGTTTTGAATTTTTTTTATCCATTCCCTACCTCAGCACAATTTTGAGGGCAGGTGTCCTTTACAGCCCTGCGTCCTTGTGAATGAATGGTAAGTGACCATTAGCTGTGGGTTAAAAGCTGCTCTTGCGGGAATCGGCCACAAGGCGGCAGCATTTCTCCTTTACCAAATCTGGTTACTAGGGCAACAGAGCCTTACTGGAAGTGGTGTTCTAGGTTGCAAATTAGAATGGAATGTGCGAGGCAAAAGCCCTTTAAGTTTATGTCTCATTACTTCTTGTTGGTATTTTTAACTTAATTTTTATTTTTTATCACAGCAAACTTGATTACAATGTTTTGTTTGTTCTAGGTGTGCAAGATGTGGTTCTTTCACACATATACATATATCTATTCTTCTTCGGATCCTTTTCCCATGTAGGTTATGACACAGTGTTGAGTAGTCTTCTCTTGGTATTGCGTAGGTCTTTGGTGATTATGTATTTCACGTGTGTTTGTGTCTCTCTGTTAACCTCAATATGGTAATGTATCCAATCCTCACACCTTTCCATTTGGTGAACCATAAGTTTTTTTAATGAATCTATGATAGTGTTTCTCTGTGGAAATACCTTTGTCTGTATCATTTTTTAGGTAACACCTATATGCGATATGATAGGCTATGTGACTTTCGCTTTCTCACTTACTCCGAGTTGCGTGATTACTTCTAGACTCATCTATGGTGCTGCAAATGGCATTGTTTCATTTTTTCACTAGCTCATATTCCATCTGTACAGGTAGCAGTTCTTCTTTGTCCACCCATCTGTCGGTGGACTTTTTGGCTACTTCCATATCTTGGCCATTGTAATACTGTGCAATGCAGATTTGCGTGCCTGTGTCCTTCCAATTCTGTCTTCTTAGGTTATAGGTCCAGGAATAGGTCTGCTGGATCATATGGTAGCTCAATGTTTACCTTTTAAAGGCACCTCTATTCTGATCTCTTTAGTGGCTCTTTCCAGGTTACGTCCCACTTAAAGTGGAGGGTATGTATTTCTTCCCAGCACCTTCAGCATTTATTCTTTGTAGTTTTTGCTGATGGTTATTCTGAGTGGTGTGAGCTGATACCTCTTTGTGGTTGAATTTGCATGTGTCTCATAATGCGTTGAAATTGAGCTTTAAGACTTGTCCTTTTTATTTTTCCAGCTGTGATTGGAGCTTATTTCTTCAAAGTGTTTTCTTAAAGTATGTGTCACCGTTTGAAATATTTTGGCCATGATCTCCCTCAAGACATTTTGAGGGCAGGTTTCATTTACAGCCCTGCAGTACTTGTTCATATGAAGTGACCATTAGCTCAGGCTTTAAACCTGCTTTTGCAGGTAACGGCCAGAGAGCGGCAGCCTTTCTACGTTCCCCTTGCTGCTACTAGGGAAACAGACCTACCGGTCCGTGGTGTTCTTCGGTTATAAATTAGAGTGCAATGTGCCCGGATAAACCCACAAATGTTGATGTCTCCTTGCTTTTCTTTGTTTTTAAATTTAATTTATATTTATTATTAATTAGAGTAATATTCCATTGTGTACGTGGACCACTTCTTCTTGGTGCATTCCTCGGTTGATGGACATTTTCATTGCTTCCAAGTGTTGGCTATGGTAAATATTGCTGGCGTACAGGTTTGCCAGCCTGTGACTTTTTGATTCTCATTTTCTCAGGTGATAGGCCAAGCAGTGGTTGTGATTGATTGACTGGTAGCTCAATGTTTCCCTTTTCAAAGCACCTACATTGTGTTTTCATTAGTGGCTCTTTACATGCCCCCCCTTACCACCGAGGGTACGCATTTCTCCACACTCCCGTCACCGTTTATTTTTTGCAGCACTTTTCCTAATGGCCATTGTGACTGCTGCGAGCTGATAGGTTTTTGTAATATGGGTATGCATGTCATTAAAATTTTTAAAATTCATCATATTCCTACGCCTTTTTCTTTTCTCTTAAAAGAAAAAACCGTGAGTACAATATAGCTCTTGAAATTGTCTTCTTCGAAGGTTGCCCTCTTCTGAATTTTTTGGTCGATTTTTGACCCCAGAAATTTTCTGGAGGGCAGGCGCCATTTACAGAACTGCAAGTTGGTGAAAATTTAGTGACCTTTTGCAGTGGGTTCAAAGCTGCTGTTGTGGGAAACGTCCACAAGGAGGTAGCATTTCTCCATTCCCCAATCTGGGTACTAGGGCAGCAGAGCCTTTCTGGAAGTCATTGTCCTAGGTTGTAAATTAGAATGGAATTTGCCAGGAGAAATCCCCATAAGTTTATGTCTCATTACTTCTTCTTGGTTTTTAAAATTTTTTTAATCTGGGTAAAGTTTAGAAAATTGTTTGTCCTAGGTGTACACAATCTGGTTCATTTGTACATTATGTATGTCTATTAATGTACAGATCCTCTTCCCATGTAAAATATTACAGTGTTCCGTCGACCTCCCTTGCTATATGTTCGGTCTTTTTGATACATGTATATAATATGTATTTGTATATGTATAGTCACACTAATCTTCATTTCTCAATTTCCCCCCTCCTTTCCTTTTAGATGAGCATAGTTTGTTTTCTACGCCTGTGAGTGTCTTTCTCTTTGGAAATATGTTCATCTGTGTCAGTTATTAGATAATGCCGTACGTGATAATATGGGATATAGGTCTTTTGCTTTCCGACCTACTTCATGTTTTGTGATTATCTCCAGGCTCATCTATGGTGCCTCAAAGAGCAGTGCTTCAATGTTTTCCATGGCTAATATTCCATTGTGTACATGGACCACTTCTTCTTGGTGCATTCCTCTGTTGATGGACATTTTCGTTGCTTCCAAGCGTTGCCTATGGTAAATATTGCTGGAGTGCAGGATTGCCAGCCTGCGATTTTTGATTTTCATTCTCTCAGGTGATAGACCCAGCAGTGGGTATGATTGATTGACTGGTATGGTAGCTCAACGTTTACCTTTTCAAGGCACCTCAATTGTGCTGTCATTAGTGGCTCTTACCACGTCCCCCTTAGAATCGAGGGTACGCATTTCTCCACAATCACGTCAGCATTTCTTGTTTGCAGCATTTTTGTTGATGGCCATTCTGACTGGGGTGAGCTGATAGGTTTTTGTAATTTGGGTTTACATGTCTGTAAAAATTCCTACAATTCATCATTTTTCCACGCCTTTTGCTTTTCTGTTAAAAGAAAAAAGAAAAAGAGTGTGAGTATAATATACCTCTTCAAATTTTCTTTTTGGAAGGTTGCACTCTAGAATTTTTTGGTCGATTTTCGACCTCAGTATTTTTTGGAGGGCAGGTGTCATTTACAGAACTGCAATTGGTGAACATTTAGTGACCTTTTGCAGTGGGTTTAAAGCTGCTGTTGTGGGAAACGGCCACAAGGATGCAGCATTTCTCCATTCCCAAATCGGGGTACTAGGGCAGCAGAGCCGTTCTGGAAGTCGTTTGCCTAGGTGGTCAATTTGAATGGAATGTGCCAGGAAAACCCCCCATAAGTTTATGTCTCATTACTCCTAGTTCGTTGTTTTAATTTTTTCAATTGGGGTAATGGTTAGAATGTTGCTTGTCCAAGGTGTACACACTCTGGTTCATCTACATATTCTATATACCTATTTATGTAGAGATCCTCTTCCCGTGTAAATTATTACAGAGTGTTCCGTAAACCTTCCTTGCTATATGGTCGGTCTTTTTGATATATGTATATAATATGTATTTGTATACATATGGTAACGCTAATCTTCATTTATCCATTCCCCCACCTTTCCTTTTAGATAAGCATAGTTTTTTTTTTTTTAATAAGTCTGTGATGGACTTTCTCTGTGGAAATATGTTCATTTGTGTCAGTTATTAGAGAACGCCTATAAGTGATATCATGGGATATAGGACTTTTGCTTTCCGACTTACCTCATGTTCTGTGATTATCTCCAAGATCATCTATGGTGCCTCAAAGAGCAGTGTTTCATTGTTTTCCATGGCTAGTATTCATTGTGTACATGGGCCGCTTCTTCCTTTTCCTTTCATCTGTTGATGGACATTTTGGTTGCTTCACTGTCTTGTCTATTGTGAATAAGGCTGCAGTGCAGCTTTTGCAGCCCGGGTCTTCTTCATTCTGGTCTTCTCAGGTGAGAGGCCCATTGGTGCGCCTGCTGGATTGAATGGTACCTCAATTTTTCCTTTTCAACGCAGCTCCTTTCTGTTCTCATTATTAGCGTTTAACCCTTTTACATCTCACCAGCAGCTAGAGGGTACACAGTTCTCTAAAACCTCTTCAGCATTGACTGTTTGTAGACTTTTTGCCAATGGTCAGTCGACGGGTGTGAGTTGAGAACTTTTCGTAGATTAGATTGCATGAGTCTAATACTTCCTGAGGTTGAGCTTTTATCCATTTCCCTTTCTTTAAAAAGAGAGTGAGTAAAACTTACCTCTTCATACTAGCTTCGTGAACATTTTGCCTGTTTTGAATTTTTTTTATCCATTCCCTACCTCAGCACAATTTTGAGGGCAGGTGTCCTTTACAGCCCTGCGTCCTTGTGAATGAATGGTAAGTGACCATTAGCTGTGGGTTAAAAGCTGCTCTTGCGGGAATCGGCCACAAGGCGGCAGCATTTCTCCTTTACCAAATCTGGTTACTAGGGCAACAGAGCCTTACTGGAAGTGGTGTTCTAGGTTGCAAATTAGAATGGAATGTGCGAGGCAAAAGCCCTTTAAGTTTATGTCTCATTACTTCTTGTTGGTATTTTTAACTTAATTTTTATTTTTTATCACAGCAAACTTGATTACAATGTTTTGTTTGTTCTAGGTGTGCAAGATGTGGTTCTTTCACACATATACATATATCTATTCTTCTTCGGATCCTTTTCCCATGTAGGTTATGACACAGTGTTGAGTAGTCTTCTCTTGGTATTGCGTAGGTCTTTGGTGATTATGTATTTCACGTGTGTTTGTGTCTCTCTGTTAACCTCAATATGGTAATGTATCCAATCCTCACACCTTTCCATTTGGTGAACCATAAGTTTTTTTAATGAATCTATGATAGTGTTTCTCTGTGGAAATACCTTTGTCTGTATCATTTTTTAGGTAACACCTATATGTGATATGATAGGCTATGTGACTTTCGCTTTCTCACTTACTCCGAGTTGCGTGATTACTTCTAGACTCATCTATGGTGCTGCAAATGGCATTGTTTCATTTTTTCACTAGCTCATATTCCATCTGTACAGGTAGCAGTTCTTCTTTGTCCACCCATCTGTCGGTGGACTTTTTGGCTACTTCCATATCTTGGCCATTGTAATACTGTGCAATGCAGATTTGCGTGCCTGTGTCCTTCCAATTCTGTCTTCTTAGGTTATAGGTCCAGGAATAGGTCTGCTGGATCATATGGTAGCTCAATGTTTACCTTTTAAAGGCACCTCTATTCTGATCTCTTTAGTGGCTCTTTCCAGGTTACGTCCCACTTAAAGTGGAGGGTATGTATTTCTTCCCAGCACCTTCAGCATTTATTCTTTGTAGTTTTTGCTGATGGTTATTCTGAGTGGTGTGAGCTGATACCTCTTTGTGGTTGAATTTGCATGTGTCTCATAATGCGTTGAAATTGAGCTTTAAGACTTGTCCTTTTTATTTTTCCAGCTGTGATTGGAGCTTATTTCTTCAAAGTGTTTTCTTAAAGTATGTGTCACCGTTTGAAATATTTTGGCCATGATCTCCCTCAAGACATTTTGAGGGCAGGTTTCATTTACAGCCCTGCAGTACTTGTTCATATGAAGTGACCATTAGCTCAGGCTTTAAACCTGCTTTTGCAGGTAACGGCCAGAGAGCGGCAGCCTTTCTACGTTCCCCTTGCTGCTACTAGGGAAACAGACCTACCGGTCCGTGGTGTTCTTCGGTTATAAATTAGAGTGCAATGTGCCCGGATAAACCCACAAATGTTGATGTCTCCTTGCTTTTCTTTGTTTTTAAATTTAATTTATATTTATTATTAATTAGAGTAATATTCCATTGTGTACGTGGACCACTTCTTCTTGGTGCATTCCTCGGTTGATGGACATTTTCATTGCTTCCAAGTGTTGGCTATGGTAAATATTGCTGGCGTACAGGTTTGCCAGCCTGTGACTTTTTGATTCTCATTTTCTCAGGTGATAGGCCAAGCAGTGGTTGTGATTGATTGACTGGTAGCTCAATGTTTCCCTTTTCAAAGCACCTACATTGTGTTTTCATTAGTGGCTCTTTACATGCCCCCCCTTACCACCGAGGGTACGCATTTCTCCACACTCCCGTCACCGTTTATTTTTTGCAGCACTTTTCCTAATGGCCATTGTGACTGCTGCGAGCTGATAGGTTTTTGTAATATGGGTATGCATGTCATTAAAATTTTTAAAATTCATCATATTCCTACGCCTTTTTCTTTTCTCTTAAAAGAAAAAACCGTGAGTACAATATAGCTCTTGAAATTGTCTTCTTCGAAGGTTGCCCTCTTCTGAATTTTTTGGTCGATTTTTGACCCCAGAAATTTTCTGGAGGGCAGGCGCCATTTACAGAACTGCAAGTTGGTGAAAATTTAGTGACCTTTTGCAGTGGGTTCAAAGCTGCTGTTGTGGGAAACGTCCACAAGGAGGTAGCATTTCTCCATTCCCCAATCTGGGTACTAGGGCAGCAGAGCCTTTCTGGAAGTCATTGTCCTAGGTTGTAAATTAGAATGGAATTTGCCAGGAGAAATCCCCATAAGTTTATGTCTCATTACTTCTTCTTGGTTTTTAAAATTTTTTTAATCTGGGTAAAGTTTAGAAAATTGTTTGTCCTAGGTGTACACAATCTGGTTCATTTGTACATTATGTATGTCTATTAATGTACAGATCCTCTTCCCATGTAAAATATTACAGTGTTCCGTCGACCTCCCTTGCTATATGTTCGGTCTTTTTGATACATGTATATAATATGTATTTGTATATGTATAGTCACACTAATCTTCATTTCTCAATTTCCCCCCTCCTTTCCTTTTAGATGAGCATAGTTTGTTTTCTACGCCTGTGAGTGTCTTTCTCTTTGGAAATATGTTCATCTGTGTCAGTTATTAGATAATGCCGTACGTGATAATATGGGATATAGGTCTTTTGCTTTCCGACCTACTTCATGTTTTGTGATTATCTCCAGGCTCATCTATGGTGCCTCAAAGAGCAGTGCTTCAATGTTTTCCATGGCTAATATTCCATTGTGTACATGGACCACTTCTTCTTGGTGCATTCCTCTGTTGATGGACATTTTCGTTGCTTCCAAGCGTTGCCTATGGTAAATATTGCTGGAGTGCAGGATTGCCAGCCTGCGATTTTTGATTTTCATTCTCTCAGGTGATAGACCCAGCAGTGGGTATGATTGATTGACTGGTATGGTAGCTCAACGTTTACCTTTTCAAGGCACCTCAATTGTGCTGTCATTAGTGGCTCTTACCACGTCCCCCTTAGAATCGAGGGTACGCATTTCTCCACAATCACGTCAGCATTTCTTGTTTGCAGCATTTTTGTTGATGGCCATTCTGACTGGGGTGAGCTGATAGGTTTTTGTAATTTGGGTTTACATGTCTGTAAAAATTCCTACAATTCATCATTTTTCCACGCCTTTTGCTTTTCTGTTAAAAGAAAAAAGAAAAAGAGTGTGAGTATAATATACCTCTTCAAATTTTCTTTTTGGAAGGTTGCACTCTAGAATTTTTTGGTCGATTTTCGACCTCAGTATTTTTTGGAGGGCAGGTGTCATTTACAGAACTGCAATTGGTGAACATTTAGTGACCTTTTGCAGTGGGTTTAAAGCTGCTGTTGTGGGAAACGGCCACAAGGATGCAGCATTTCTCCATTCCCAAATCGGGGTACTAGGGCAGCAGAGCCGTTCTGGAAGTCGTTTGCCTAGGTGGTCAATTTGAATGGAATGTGCCAGGAAAACCCCCCATAAGTTTATGTCTCATTACTCCTAGTTCGTTGTTTTAATTTTTTCAATTGGGGTAATGGTTAGAATGTTGCTTGTCCAAGGTGTACACACTCTGGTTCATCTACATATTCTATATACCTATTTATGTAGAGATCCTCTTCCCGTGTAAATTATTACAGAGTGTTCCGTAAACCTTCCTTGCTATATGGTCGGTCTTTTTGATATATGTATATAATATGTATTTGTATACATATGGTAACGCTAATCTTCATTTATCCATTCCCCCACCTTTCCTTTTAGATAAGCATAGTTTTTTTTTTTTTAATAAGTCTGTGATGGACTTTCTCTGTGGAAATATGTTCATTTGTGTCAGTTATTAGAGAACGCCTATAAGTGATATCATGGGATATAGGACTTTTGCTTTCCGACTTACCTCATGTTCTGTGATTATCTCCAAGATCATCTATGGTGCCTCAAAGAGCAGTGTTTCATTGTTTTCCATGGCTAGTATTCATTGTGTACATGGGCCGCTTCTTCCTTTTCCTTTCATCTGTTGATGGACATTTTGGTTGCTTCACTGTCTTGTCTATTGTGAATAAGGCTGCAGTGCAGCTTTTGCAGCCCGGGTCTTCTTCATTCTGGTCTTCTCAGGTGAGAGGCCCATTGGTGCGCCTGCTGGATTGAATGGTACCTCAATTTTTCCTTTTCAACGCAGCTCCTTTCTGTTCTCATTATTAGCGTTTAACCCTTTTACATCTCACCAGCAGCTAGAGGGTACACAGTTCTCTAAAACCTCTTCAGCATTGACTGTTTGTAGACTTTTTGCCAATGGTCAGTCGACGGGTGTGAGTTGAGAACTTTTCGTAGATTAGATTGCATGAGTCTAATACTTCCTGAGGTTGAGCTTTTATCCATTTCCCTTTCTTTAAAAAGAGAGTGAGTAAAACTTACCTCTTCATACTAGCTTCGTGAACATTTTGCCTGTTTTGAATTTTTTTTATCCATTCCCTACCTCAGCACAATTTTGAGGGCAGGTGTCCTTTACAGCCCTGCGTCCTTGTGAATGAATGGTAAGTGACCATTAGCTGTGGGTTAAAAGCTGCTCTTGCGGGAATCGGCCACAAGGCGGCAGCATTTCTCCTTTACCAAATCTGGTTACTAGGGCAACAGAGCCTTACTGGAAGTGGTGTTCTAGGTTGCAAATTAGAATGGAATGTGCGAGGCAAAAGCCCTTTAAGTTTATGTCTCATTACTTCTTGTTGGTATTTTTAACTTAATTTTTATTTTTTATCACAGCAAACTTGATTACAATGTTTTGTTTGTTCTAGGTGTGCAAGATGTGGTTCTTTCACACATATACATATATCTATTCTTCTTCGGATCCTTTTCCCATGTAGGTTATGACACAGTGTTGAGTAGTCTTCTCTTGGTATTGCGTAGGTCTTTGGTGATTATGTATTTCACGTGTGTTTGTGTCTCTCTGTTAACCTCAATATGGTAATGTATCCAATCCTCACACCTTTCCATTTGGTGAACCATAAGTTTTTTTAATGAATCTATGATAGTGTTTCTCTGTGGAAATACCTTTGTCTGTATCATTTTTTAGGTAACACCTATATGTGATATGATAGGCTATGTGACTTTCGCTTTCTCACTTACTCCGAGTTGCGTGATTACTTCTAGACTCATCTATGGTGCTGCAAATGGCATTGTTTCATTTTTTCACTAGCTCATATTCCATCTGTACAGGTAGCAGTTCTTCTTTGTCCACCCATCTGTCGGTGGACTTTTTGGCTACTTCCATATCTTGGCCATTGTAATACTGTGCAATGCAGATTTGCGTGCCTGTGTCCTTCCAATTCTGTCTTCTTAGGTTATAGGTCCAGGAATAGGTCTGCTGGATCATATGGTAGCTCAATGTTTACCTTTTAAAGGCACCTCTATTCTGATCTCTTTAGTGGCTCTTTCCAGGTTACGTCCCACTTAAAGTGGAGGGTATGTATTTCTTCCCAGCACCTTCAGCATTTATTCTTTGTAGTTTTTGCTGATGGTTATTCTGAGTGGTGTGAGCTGATACCTCTTTGTGGTTGAATTTGCATGTGTCTCATAATGCGTTGAAATTGAGCTTTAAGACTTGTCCTTTTTATTTTTCCAGCTGTGATTGGAGCTTATTTCTTCAAAGTGTTTTCTTAAAGTATGTGTCACCGTTTGAAATATTTTGGCCATGATCTCCCTCAAGACATTTTGAGGGCAGGTTTCATTTACAGCCCTGCAGTACTTGTTCATATGAAGTGACCATTAGCTCAGGCTTTAAACCTGCTTTTGCAGGTAACGGCCAGAGAGCGGCAGCCTTTCTACGTTCCCCTTGCTGCTACTAGGGAAACAGACCTACCGGTCCGTGGTGTTCTTCGGTTATAAATTAGAGTGCAATGTGCCCGGATAAACCCACAAATGTTGATGTCTCCTTGCTTTTCTTTGTTTTTAAATTTAATTTATATTTATTATTAATTAGAGTAATATTCCATTGTGTACGTGGACCACTTCTTCTTGGTGCATTCCTCGGTTGATGGACATTTTCATTGCTTCCAAGTGTTGGCTATGGTAAATATTGCTGGCGTACAGGTTTGCCAGCCTGTGACTTTTTGATTCTCATTTTCTCAGGTGATAGGCCAAGCAGTGGTTGTGATTGATTGACTGGTAGCTCAATGTTTCCCTTTTCAAAGCACCTACATTGTGTTTTCATTAGTGGCTCTTTACATGCCCCCCCTTACCACCGAGGGTACGCATTTCTCCACACTCCCGTCACCGTTTATTTTTTGCAGCACTTTTCCTAATGGCCATTGTGACTGCTGCGAGCTGATAGGTTTTTGTAATATGGGTATGCATGTCATTAAAATTTTTAAAATTCATCATATTCCTACGCCTTTTTCTTTTCTCTTAAAAGAAAAAACCGTGAGTACAATATAGCTCTTGAAATTGTCTTCTTCGAAGGTTGCCCTCTTCTGAATTTTTTGGTCGATTTTTGACCCCAGAAATTTTCTGGAGGGCAGGCGCCATTTACAGAACTGCAAGTTGGTGAAAATTTAGTGACCTTTTGCAGTGGGTTCAAAGCTGCTGTTGTGGGAAACGTCCACAAGGAGGTAGCATTTCTCCATTCCCCAATCTGGGTACTAGGGCAGCAGAGCCTTTCTGGAAGTCATTGTCCTAGGTTGTAAATTAGAATGGAATTTGCCAGGAGAAATCCCCATAAGTTTATGTCTCATTACTTCTTCTTGGTTTTTAAAATTTTTTTAATCTGGGTAAAGTTTAGAAAATTGTTTGTCCTAGGTGTACACAATCTGGTTCATTTGTACATTATGTATGTCTATTAATGTACAGATCCTCTTCCCATGTAAAATATTACAGTGTTCCGTCGACCTCCCTTGCTATATGTTCGGTCTTTTTGATACATGTATATAATATGTATTTGTATATGTATAGTCACACTAATCTTCATTTCTCAATTTCCCCCCTCCTTTCCTTTTAGATGAGCATAGTTTGTTTTCTACGCCTGTGAGTGTCTTTCTCTTTGGAAATATGTTCATCTGTGTCAGTTATTAGATAATGCCGTACGTGATAATATGGGATATAGGTCTTTTGCTTTCCGACCTACTTCATGTTTTGTGATTATCTCCAGGCTCATCTATGGTGCCTCAAAGAGCAGTGCTTCAATGTTTTCCATGGCTAATATTCCATTGTGTACATGGACCACTTCTTCTTGGTGCATTCCTCTGTTGATGGACATTTTCGTTGCTTCCAAGCGTTGCCTATGGTAAATATTGCTGGAGTGCAGGATTGCCAGCCTGCGATTTTTGATTTTCATTCTCTCAGGTGATAGACCCAGCAGTGGGTATGATTGATTGACTGGTATGGTAGCTCAACGTTTACCTTTTCAAGGCACCTCAATTGTGCTGTCATTAGTGGCTCTTACCACGTCCCCCTTAGAATCGAGGGTACGCATTTCTCCACAATCACGTCAGCATTTCTTGTTTGCAGCATTTTTGTTGATGGCCATTCTGACTGGGGTGAGCTGATAGGTTTTTGTAATTTGGGTTTACATGTCTGTAAAAATTCCTACAATTCATCATTTTTCCACGCCTTTTGCTTTTCTGTTAAAAGAAAAAAGAAAAAGAGTGTGAGTATAATATACCTCTTCAAATTTTCTTTTTGGAAGGTTGCACTCTAGAATTTTTTGGTCGATTTTCGACCTCAGTATTTTTTGGAGGGCAGGTGTCATTTACAGAACTGCAATTGGTGAACATTTAGTGACCTTTTGCAGTGGGTTTAAAGCTGCTGTTGTGGGAAACGGCCACAAGGATGCAGCATTTCTCCATTCCCAAATCGGGGTACTAGGGCAGCAGAGCCGTTCTGGAAGTCGTTTGCCTAGGTGGTCAATTTGAATGGAATGTGCCAGGAAAACCCCCCATAAGTTTATGTCTCATTACTCCTAGTTTGTTGTTTTAATTTTTTCAATTGGGGTAATGGTTAGAATGTTGCTTGTCCAAGGTGTACACACTCTGGTTCATCTACATATTCTATATACCTATTTATGTAGAGATCCTCTTCCCGTGTAAATTATTACAGAGTGTTCCGTAAACCTTCCTTGCTATATGGTCGGTCTTTTTGATATATGTATATAATATGTATTTGTATACATATGGTAACGCTAATCTTCATTTATCCATTCCCCCACCTTTCCTTTTAGATAAGCATAGTTTTTTTTTTTTTAATAAGTCTGTGATGGACTTTCTCTGTGGAAATATGTTCATTTGTGTCCGTTATTAGAGAACGCCTATAAGTGATATCATGGGATATAGGACTTTTGCTTTCCGACTTACCTCATGTTCTGTGATTATCTCCAAGATCATCTATGGTGCCTCAAAGAGCAGTGTTTCATTGTTTTCCATGGCTAGTATTCATTGTGTACATGGGCCGCTTCTTCCTTTTCCTTTCATCTGTTGATGGACATTTTGGTTGCTTCACTGTCTTGTCTATTGTGAATAAGGCTGCAGTGCAGCTTTTGCAGCCCGGGTCTTCTTCATTCTGGTCTTCTCAGGTGAGAGGCCCATTGGTGCGCCTGCTGGATTGAATGGTACCTCAATTTTTCCTTTTCAACGCAGCTCCTTTCTGTTCTCATTATTAGCGTTTAACCCTTTTACATCTCACCAGCAGCTAGAGGGTACACAGTTCTCTAAAACCTCTTCAGCATTGACTGTTTGTAGACTTTTTGCCAATGGTCAGTCGACGGGTGTGAGTTGAGAACTTTTCGTAGATTAGATTGCATGAGTCTAATACTTCCTGAGGTTGAGCTTTTATCCATTTCCCTTTCTTTAAAAAGAGAGTGAGTAAAACTTACCTCTTCATACTAGCTTCGTGAACATTTTGCCTGTTTTGAATTTTTTTTATCCATTCCCTACCTCAGCACAATTTTGAGGGCAGGTGTCCTTTACAGCCCTGCGTCCTTGTGAATGAATGGTAAGTGACCATTAGCTGTGGGTTAAAAGCTGCTGTTGCGGGAATCGGCCACAAGGCGGCAGCATTTCTCCTTTACCAAATCTGGTTACTAGGGCAACAGAGCCTTACTGGAAGTGGTGTTCTAGGTTGTAAATTAGAATGGAATGTGCGAGGCAAAAGCCCTTTAAGTTTATGTCTCATTACTTCTTGTTGGTATTTTTAACTTAATTTTTATTTTTTTTCACAGCAAACTTGATTACAATGTTTTGTTTGTTCTAGGTGTGCAAGATGTGGTTCTTTCACACATATACATTTATCTATTTTTCTTCAGATCCTTTTCCCATGTAGATTACGACACAATGTTGAGTAGTCTTCTCTTGGTATTGCGTAGGTCTTTGGTGATTATATATTTCACATGTGTTTGTATCTCTCTGTTCACCTCAATACGGTAATGTATCCAATCTTCACACCTTTCCATTTGGTGAACCATAAGATTTTTTTTCATGAATCTATGATAGTGTTTCTCTGTGGAAATACCTTTGTTTGTATCATTTTTTAGGTAACACCTATATGTGATATGATAGGATATGTGTCTTTCGCTTTCTCACTTACTCCAAGTTGCGTGATTACTTCTAAACTCATCTATGGTGCTGCAAATGGCATTGTTTCATTTTTTCACTAGCTCATATTCCATCTGTACATGTAGCAGTTCTTCTTTGTCCACCCATCTGTCGTTGGACTTTTTGGTTACTTCCGTATCTTGGCCATTGTTATACTATGCAATGCAGATTTGCGTACCTGTGTCCTTCCAATTCTGTCTTCTTAGGTTATAGGTCCAGGAATAGGTCTGCTGGATCATATGGTAGCTCAATGTTTACCTTTTAAAGGCACCTCTATTCTTTTCTCTTTAGTGGCTCTTTCCAGGTTACGTCCCACTTAAAGTGGAGGGTATGCATTTCTTCCCAGCACCTTCAGCATTTATTCTTTGTAGTTTTTGCTGATGGTTATTCTGAGTGGTGTGAGCTGATACCTCTTTGTGGTTGAATTTGCATGTGTCTCATAATGCGTTGAAATTGAGCTGTAAGACATGTCCTTTTTATTTTTCCAGCTGTGATTGGAGCTTATTTCTTCAAAGTGTTTTCTTAAAGTATGTGTCACCGTTTGAAATATTTTGGCCATGATCTCCCTCAAGACATTTTGAGGGCAGGTTTCATTTACAGCCCTGCAGTACTTGTTCATATGAAGTGACCATTAGCTCAGGCTTTAAACCTGCTTTTGCAGGTAACGGCCAGAGAGCGGCAGCCTTTCTACGTTCCCCTTGCTGCTACTAGGGAAACAGACCTACCGGTCCGTGGTGTTCTTCGGTTATAAATTAGAGTGCAATGTGCCCGGATAAACCCACAAATGTTGATGTCTCCTTGCTTTTCTTTGTTTTTAAATTTAATTTATATTTATTATTAATTAGAGTAATATTCCATTGTGTACGTGGACCACTTCTTCTTGGTGCATTCCTCGGTTGATGGACATTTTCATTGCTTCCAAGTGTTGGCTATGGTAAATATTGCTGGCGTACAGGTTTGCCAGCCTGTGACTTTTTGATTCTCATTTTCTCAGGTGATAGGCCAAGCAGTGGTTGTGATTGATTGACTGGTAGCTCAATGTTTCCCTTTTCAAAGCACCTACATTGTGTTTTCATTAGTGGCTCTTTACATGCCCCCCCTTACCACCGAGGGTACGCATTTCTCCACACTCCCGTCACCGTTTATTTTTTGCAGCACTTTTCCTAATGGCCATTGTGACTGCTGCGAGCTGATAGGTTTTTGTAATATGGGTATGCATGTCATTAAAATTTTTAAAATTCATCATATTCCTACGCCTTTTTCTTTTCTCTTAAAAGAAAAAACCGTGAGTACAATATAGCTCTTGAAATTGTCTTCTTCGAAGGTTGCCCTCTTCTGAATTTTTTGGTCGATTTTTGACCCCAGAAATTTTCTGGAGGGCAGGCGCCATTTACAGAACTGCAAGTTGGTGAAAATTTAGTGACCTTTTGCAGTGGGTTCAAAGCTGCTGTTGTGGGAAACGTCCACAAGGAGGTAGCATTTCTCCATTCCCCAATCTGGGTACTAGGGCAGCAGAGCCTTTCTGGAAGTCATTGTCCTAGGTTGTAAATTAGAATGGAATTTGCCAGGAGAAATCCCCATAAGTTTATGTCTCATTACTTCTTCTTGGTTTTTAAAATTTTTTTAATCTGGGTAAAGTTTAGAAAATTGTTTGTCCTAGGTGTACACAATCTGGTTCATTTGTACATTATGTATGTCTATTAATGTACAGATCCTCTTCCCATGTAAAATATTACAGTGTTCCGTCGACCTCCCTTGCTATATGTTCGGTCTTTTTGATACATGTATATAATATGTATTTGTATATGTATAGTCACACTAATCTTCATTTCTCAATTTCCCCCCTCCTTTCCTTTTAGATGAGCATAGTTTGTTTTCTACGCCTGTGAGTGTCTTTCTCTTTGGAAATATGTTCATCTGTGTCAGTTATTAGATAATGCCGTACGTGATAATATGGGATATAGGTCTTTTGCTTTCCGACCTACTTCATGTTTTGTGATTATCTCCAGGCTCATCTATGGTGCCTCAAAGAGCAGTGCTTCAATGTTTTCCATGGCTAATATTCCATTGTGTACATGGACCACTTCTTCTTGGTGCATTCCTCTGTTGATGGACATTTTCGTTGCTTCCAAGCGTTGCCTATGGTAAATATTGCTGGAGTGCAGGATTGCCAGCCTGCGATTTTTGATTTTCATTCTCTCAGGTGATAGACCCAGCAGTGGGTATGATTGATTGACTGGTATGGTAGCTCAACGTTTACCTTTTCAAGGCACCTCAATTGTGCTGTCATTAGTGGCTCTTACCACGTCCCCCTTAGAATCGAGGGTACGCATTTCTCCACAATCACGTCAGCATTTCTTGTTTGCAGCATTTTTGTTGATGGCCATTCTGACTGGGGTGAGCTGATAGGTTTTTGTAATTTGGGTTTACATGTCTGTAAAAATTCCTACAATTCATCATTTTTCCACGCCTTTTGCTTTTCTGTTAAAAGAAAAAAGAAAAAGAGTGTGAGTATAATATACCTCTTCAAATTTTCTTTTTGGAAGGTTGCACTCTAGAATTTTTTGGTCGATTTTCGACCTCAGTATTTTTTGGAGGGCAGGTGTCATTTACAGAACTGCAATTGGTGAACATTTAGTGACCTTTTGCAGTGGGTTTAAAGCTGCTGTTGTGGGAAACGGCCACAAGGATGCAGCATTTCTCCATTCCCAAATCGGGGTACTAGGGCAGCAGAGCCGTTCTGGAAGTCGTTTGCCTAGGTGGTCAATTTGAATGGAATGTGCCAGGAAAACCCCCCATAAGTTTATGTCTCATTACTCCTAGTTCGTTGTTTTAATTTTTTCAATTGGGGTAATGGTTAGAATGTTGCTTGTCCAAGGTGTACACACTCTGGTTCATCTACATATTCTATATACCTATTTATGTAGAGATCCTCTTCCCGTGTAAATTATTACAGAGTGTTCCGTAAACCTTCCTTGCTATATGGTCGGTCTTTTTGATATATGTATATAATATGTATTTGTATACATATGGTAACGCTAATCTTCATTTATCCATTCCCCCACCTTTCCTTTTAGATAAGCATAGTTTTTTTTTTTTTAATAAGTCTGTGATGGACTTTCTCTGTGGAAATATGTTCATTTGTGTCAGTTATTAGAGAACGCCTATAAGTGATATCATGGGATATAGGACTTTTGCTTTCCGACTTACCTCATGTTCTGTGATTATCTCCAAGATCATCTATGGTGCCTCAAAGAGCAGTGTTTCATTGTTTTCCATGGCTAGTATTCATTGTGTACATGGGCCGCTTCTTCCTTTTCCTTTCATCTGTTGATGGACATTTTGGTTGCTTCACTGTCTTGTCTATTGTGAATAAGGCTGCAGTGCAGCTTTTGCAGCCCGGGTCTTCTTCATTCTGGTCTTCTCAGGTGAGAGGCCCATTGGTGCGCCTGCTGGATTGAATGGTACCTCAATTTTTCCTTTTCAACGCAGCTCCTTTCTGTTCTCATTATTAGCGTTTAACCCTTTTACATCTCACCAGCAGCTAGAGGGTACACAGTTCTCTAAAACCTCTTCAGCATTGACTGTTTGTAGACTTTTTGCCAATGGTCAGTCGACGGGTGTGAGTTGAGAACTTTTCGTAGATTAGATTGCATGAGTCTAATACTTCCTGAGGTTGAGCTTTTATCCATTTCCCTTTCTTTAAAAAGAGAGTGAGTAAAACTTACCTCTTCATACTAGCTTCGTGAACATTTTGCCTGTTTTGAATTTTTTTTATCCATTCCCTACCTCAGCACAATTTTGAGGGCAGGTGTCCTTTACAGCCCTGCGTCCTTGTGAATGAATGGTAAGTGACCATTAGCTGTGGGTTAAAAGCTGCTCTTGCGGGAATCGGCCACAAGGCGGCAGCATTTCTCCTTTACCAAATCTGGTTACTAGGGCAACAGAGCCTTACTGGAAGTGGTGTTCTAGGTTGCAAATTAGAATGGAATGTGCGAGGCAAAAGCCCTTTAAGTTTATGTCTCATTACTTCTTGTTGGTATTTTTAACTTAATTTTTATTTTTTATCACAGCAAACTTGATTACAATGTTTTGTTTGTTCTAGGTGTGCAAGATGTGGTTCTTTCACACATATACATATATCTATTCTTCTTCGGATCCTTTTCCCATGTAGGTTATGACACAGTGTTGAGTAGTCTTCTCTTGGTATTGCGTAGGTCTTTGGTGATTATGTATTTCACGTGTGTTTGTGTCTCTCTGTTAACCTCAATATGGTAATGTATCCAATCCTCACACCTTTCCATTTGGTGAACCATAAGTTTTTTTAATGAATCTATGATAGTGTTTCTCTGTGGAAATACCTTTGTCTGTATCATTTTTTAGGTAACACCTATATGTGATATGATAGGCTATGTGACTTTCGCTTTCTCACTTACTCCGAGTTGCGTGATTACTTCTAGACTCATCTATGGTGCTGCAAATGGCATTGTTTCATTTTTTCACTAGCTCATATTCCATCTGTACAGGTAGCAGTTCTTCTTTGTCCACCCATCTGTCGGTGGACTTTTTGGCTACTTCCATATCTTGGCCATTGTAATACTGTGCAATGCAGATTTGCGTGCCTGTGTCCTTCCAATTCTGTCTTCTTAGGTTATAGGTCCAGGAATAGGTCTGCTGGATCATATGGTAGCTCAATGTTTACCTTTTAAAGGCACCTCTATTCTGATCTCTTTAGTGGCTCTTTCCAGGTTACGTCCCACTTAAAGTGGAGGGTATGTATTTCTTCCCAGCACCTTCAGCATTTATTCTTTGTAGTTTTTGCTGATGGTTATTCTGAGTGGTGTGAGCTGATACCTCTTTGTGGTTGAATTTGCATGTGTCTCATAATGCGTTGAAATTGAGCTTTAAGACTTGTCCTTTTTATTTTTCCAGCTGTGATTGGAGCTTATTTCTTCAAAGTGTTTTCTTAAAGTATGTGTCACCGTTTGAAATATTTTGGCCATGATCTCCCTCAAGACATTTTGAGGGCAGGTTTCATTTACAGCCCTGCAGTACTTGTTCATATGAAGTGACCATTAGCTCAGGCTTTAAACCTGCTTTTGCAGGTAACGGCCAGAGAGCGGCAGCCTTTCTACGTTCCCCTTGCTGCTACTAGGGAAACAGACCTACCGGTCCGTGGTGTTCTTCGGTTATAAATTAGAGTGCAATGTGCCCGGATAAACCCACAAATGTTGATGTCTCCTTGCTTTTCTTTGTTTTTAAATTTAATTTATATTTATTATTAATTAGAGTAATATTCCATTGTGTACGTGGACCACTTCTTCTTGGTGCATTCCTCGGTTGATGGACATTTTCATTGCTTCCAAGTGTTGGCTATGGTAAATATTGCTGGCGTACAGGTTTGCCAGCCTGTGACTTTTTGATTCTCATTTTCTCAGGTGATAGGCCAAGCAGTGGTTGTGATTGATTGACTGGTAGCTCAATGTTTCCCTTTTCAAAGCACCTACATTGTGTTTTCATTAGTGGCTCTTTACATGCCCCCCCTTACCACCGAGGGTACGCATTTCTCCACACTCCCGTCACCGTTTATTTTTTGCAGCACTTTTCCTAATGGCCATTGTGACTGCTGCGAGCTGATAGGTTTTTGTAATATGGGTATGCATGTCATTAAAATTTTTAAAATTCATCATATTCCTACGCCTTTTTCTTTTCTCTTAAAAGAAAAAACCGTGAGTACAATATAGCTCTTGAAATTGTCTTCTTCGAAGGTTGCCCTCTTCTGAATTTTTTGGTCGATTTTTGACCCCAGAAATTTTCTGGAGGGCAGGCGCCATTTACAGAACTGCAAGTTGGTGAAAATTTAGTGACCTTTTGCAGTGGGTTCAAAGCTGCTGTTGTGGGAAACGTCCACAAGGAGGTAGCATTTCTCCATTCCCCAATCTGGGTACTAGGGCAGCAGAGCCTTTCTGGAAGTCATTGTCCTAGGTTGTAAATTAGAATGGAATTTGCCAGGAGAAATCCCCATAAGTTTATGTCTCATTACTTCTTCTTGGTTTTTAAAATTTTTTTAATCTGGGTAAAGTTTAGAAAATTGTTTGTCCTAGGTGTACACAATCTGGTTCATTTGTACATTATGTATGTCTATTAATGTACAGATCCTCTTCCCATGTAAAATATTACAGTGTTCCGTCGACCTCCCTTGCTATATGTTCGGTCTTTTTGATACATGTATATAATATGTATTTGTATATGTATAGTCACACTAATCTTCATTTCTCAATTTCCCCCCTCCTTTCCTTTTAGATGAGCATAGTTTGTTTTCTACGCCTGTGAGTGTCTTTCTCTTTGGAAATATGTTCATCTGTGTCAGTTATTAGATAATGCCGTACGTGATAATATGGGATATAGGTCTTTTGCTTTCCGACCTACTTCATGTTTTGTGATTATCTCCAGGCTCATCTATGGTGCCTCAAAGAGCAGTGCTTCAATGTTTTCCATGGCTAATATTCCATTGTGTACATGGACCACTTCTTCTTGGTGCATTCCTCTGTTGATGGACATTTTCGTTGCTTCCAAGCGTTGCCTATGGTAAATATTGCTGGAGTGCAGGATTGCCAGCCTGCGATTTTTGATTTTCATTCTCTCAGGTGATAGACCCAGCAGTGGGTATGATTGATTGACTGGTATGGTAGCTCAACGTTTACCTTTTCAAGGCACCTCAATTGTGCTGTCATTAGTGGCTCTTACCACGTCCCCCTTAGAATCGAGGGTACGCATTTCTCCACAATCACGTCAGCATTTCTTGTTTGCAGCATTTTTGTTGATGGCCATTCTGACTGGGGTGAGCTGATAGGTTTTTGTAATTTGGGTTTACATGTCTGTAAAAATTCCTACAATTCATCATTTTTCCACGCCTTTTGCTTTTCTGTTAAAAGAAAAAAGAAAAAGAGTGTGAGTATAATATACCTCTTCAAATTTTCTTTTTGGAAGGTTGCACTCTAGAATTTTTTGGTCGATTTTCGACCTCAGTATTTTTTGGAGGGCAGGTGTCATTTACAGAACTGCAATTGGTGAACATTTAGTGACCTTTTGCAGTGGGTTTAAAGCTGCTGTTGTGGGAAACGGCCACAAGGATGCAGCATTTCTCCATTCCCAAATCGGGGTACTAGGGCAGCAGAGCCGTTCTGGAAGTCGTTTGCCTAGGTGGTCAATTTGAATGGAATGTGCCAGGAAAACCCCCCATAAGTTTATGTCTCATTACTCCTAGTTCGTTGTTTTAATTTTTTCAATTGGGGTAATGGTTAGAATGTTGCTTGTCCAAGGTGTACACACTCTGGTTCATCTACATATTCTATATACCTATTTATGTAGAGATCCTCTTCCCGTGTAAATTATTACAGAGTGTTCCGTAAACCTTCCTTGCTATATGGTCGGTCTTTTTGATATATGTATATAATATGTATTTGTATACATATGGTAACGCTAATCTTCATTTATCCATTCCCCCACCTTTCCTTTTAGATAAGCATAGTTTTTTTTTTTTTAATAAGTCTGTGATGGACTTTCTCTGTGGAAATATGTTCATTTGTGTCAGTTATTAGAGAACGCCTATAAGTGATATCATGGGATATAGGACTTTTGCTTTCCGACTTACCTCATGTTCTGTGATTATCTCCAAGATCATCTATGGTGCCTCAAAGAGCAGTGTTTCATTGTTTTCCATGGCTAGTATTCATTGTGTACATGGGCCGCTTCTTCCTTTTCCTTTCATCTGTTGATGGACATTTTGGTTGCTTCACTGTCTTGTCTATTGTGAATAAGGCTGCAGTGCAGCTTTTGCAGCCCGGGTCTTCTTCATTCTGGTCTTCTCAGGTGAGAGGCCCATTGGTGCGCCTGCTGGATTGAATGGTACCTCAATTTTTCCTTTTCAACGCAGCTCCTTTCTGTTCTCATTATTAGCGTTTAACCCTTTTACATCTCACCAGCAGCTAGAGGGTACACAGTTCTCTAAAACCTCTTCAGCATTGACTGTTTGTAGACTTTTTGCCAATGGTCAGTCGACGGGTGTGAGTTGAGAACTTTTCGTAGATTAGATTGCATGAGTCTAATACTTCCTGAGGTTGAGCTTTTATCCATTTCCCTTTCTTTAAAAAGAGAGTGAGTAAAACTTACCTCTTCATACTAGCTTCGTGAACATTTTGCCTGTTTTGAATTTTTTTTATCCATTCCCTACCTCAGCACAATTTTGAGGGCAGGTGTCCTTTACAGCCCTGCGTCCTTGTGAATGAATGGTAAGTGACCATTAGCTGTGGGTTAAAAGCTGCTCTTGCGGGAATCGGCCACAAGGCGGCAGCATTTCTCCTTTACCAAATCTGGTTACTAGGGCAACAGAGCCTTACTGGAAGTGGTGTTCTAGGTTGCAAATTAGAATGGAATGTGCGAGGCAAAAGCCCTTTAAGTTTATGTCTCATTACTTCTTGTTGGTATTTTTAACTTAATTTTTATTTTTTATCACAGCAAACTTGATTACAATGTTTTGTTTGTTCTAGGTGTGCAAGATGTGGTTCTTTCACACATATACATATATCTATTCTTCTTCGGATCCTTTTCCCATGTAGGTTATGACACAGTGTTGAGTAGTCTTCTCTTGGTATTGCGTAGGTCTTTGGTGATTATGTATTTCACGTGTGTTTGTGTCTCTCTGTTAACCTCAATATGGTAATGTATCCAATCCTCACACCTTTCCATTTGGTGAACCATAAGTTTTTTTAATGAATCTATGATAGTGTTTCTCTGTGGAAATACCTTTGTCTGTATCATTTTTTAGGTAACACCTATATGTGATATGATAGGCTATGTGACTTTCGCTTTCTCACTTACTCCGAGTTGCGTGATTACTTCTAGACTCATCTATGGTGCTGCAAATGGCATTGTTTCATTTTTTCACTAGCTCATATTCCATCTGTACAGGTAGCAGTTCTTCTTTGTCCACCCATCTGTCGGTGGACTTTTTGGCTACTTCCATATCTTGGCCATTGTAATACTGTGCAATGCAGATTTGCGTGCCTGTGTCCTTCCAATTCTGTCTTCTTAGGTTATAGGTCCAGGAATAGGTCTGCTGGATCATATGGTAGCTCAATGTTTACCTTTTAAAGGCACCTCTATTCTGATCTCTTTAGTGGCTCTTTCCAGGTTACGTCCCACTTAAAGTGGAGGGTATGTATTTCTTCCCAGCACCTTCAGCATTTATTCTTTGTAGTTTTTGCTGATGGTTATTCTGAGTGGTGTGAGCTGATACCTCTTTGTGGTTGAATTTGCATGTGTCTCATAATGCGTTGAAATTGAGCTTTAAGACTTGTCCTTTTTATTTTTCCAGCTGTGATTGGAGCTTATTTCTTCAAAGTGTTTTCTTAAAGTATGTGTCACCGTTTGAAATATTTTGGCCATGATCTCCCTCAAGACATTTTGAGGGCAGGTTTCATTTACAGCCCTGCAGTACTTGTTCATATGAAGTGACCATTAGCTCAGGCTTTAAACCTGCTTTTGCAGGTAACGGCCAGAGAGCGGCAGCCTTTCTACGTTCCCCTTGCTGCTACTAGGGAAACAGACCTACCGGTCCGTGGTGTTCTTCGGTTATAAATTAGAGTGCAATGTGCCCGGATAAACCCACAAATGTTGATGTCTCCTTGCTTTTCTTTGTTTTTAAATTTAATTTATATTTATTATTAATTAGAGTAATATTCCATTGTGTACGTGGACCACTTCTTCTTGGTGCATTCCTCGGTTGATGGACATTTTCATTGCTTCCAAGTGTTGGCTATGGTAAATATTGCTGGCGTACAGGTTTGCCAGCCTGTGACTTTTTGATTCTCATTTTCTCAGGTGATAGGCCAAGCAGTGGTTGTGATTGATTGACTGGTAGCTCAATGTTTCCCTTTTCAAAGCACCTACATTGTGTTTTCATTAGTGGCTCTTTACATGCCCCCCCTTACCACCGAGGGTACGCATTTCTCCACACTCCCGTCACCGTTTATTTTTTGCAGCACTTTTCCTAATGGCCATTGTGACTGCTGCGAGCTGATAGGTTTTTGTAATATGGGTATGCATGTCATTAAAATTTTTAAAATTCATCATATTCCTACGCCTTTTTCTTTTCTCTTAAAAGAAAAAACCGTGAGTACAATATAGCTCTTGAAATTGTCTTCTTCGAAGGTTGCCCTCTTCTGAATTTTTTGGTCGATTTTTGACCCCAGAAATTTTCTGGAGGGCAGGCGCCATTTACAGAACTGCAAGTTGGTGAAAATTTAGTGACCTTTTGCAGTGGGTTCAAAGCTGCTGTTGTGGGAAACGTCCACAAGGAGGTAGCATTTCTCCATTCCCCAATCTGGGTACTAGGGCAGCAGAGCCTTTCTGGAAGTCATTGTCCTAGGTTGTAAATTAGAATGGAATTTGCCAGGAGAAATCCCCATAAGTTTATGTCTCATTACTTCTTCTTGGTTTTTAAAATTTTTTTAATCTGGGTAAAGTTTAGAAAATTGTTTGTCCTAGGTGTACACAATCTGGTTCATTTGTACATTATGTATGTCTATTAATGTACAGATCCTCTTCCCATGTAAAATATTACAGTGTTCCGTCGACCTCCCTTGCTATATGTTCGGTCTTTTTGATACATGTATATAATATGTATTTGTATATGTATAGTCACACTAATCTTCATTTCTCAATTTCCCCCCTCCTTTCCTTTTAGATGAGCATAGTTTGTTTTCTACGCCTGTGAGTGTCTTTCTCTTTGGAAATATGTTCATCTGTGTCAGTTATTAGATAATGCCGTACGTGATAATATGGGATATAGGTCTTTTGCTTTCCGACCTACTTCATGTTTTGTGATTATCTCCAGGCTCATCTATGGTGCCTCAAAGAGCAGTGCTTCAATGTTTTCCATGGCTAATATTCCATTGTGTACATGGACCACTTCTTCTTGGTGCATTCCTCTGTTGATGGACATTTTCGTTGCTTCCAAGCGTTGCCTATGGTAAATATTGCTGGAGTGCAGGATTGCCAGCCTGCGATTTTTGATTTTCATTCTCTCAGGTGATAGACCCAGCAGTGGGTATGATTGATTGACTGGTATGGTAGCTCAACGTTTACCTTTTCAAGGCACCTCAATTGTGCTGTCATTAGTGGCTCTTACCACGTCCCCCTTAGAATCGAGGGTACGCATTTCTCCACAATCACGTCAGCATTTCTTGTTTGCAGCATTTTTGTTGATGGCCATTCTGACTGGGGTGAGCTGATAGGTTTTTGTAATTTGGGTTTACATGTCTGTAAAAATTCCTACAATTCATCATTTTTCCACGCCTTTTGCTTTTCTGTTAAAAGAAAAAAGAAAAAGAGTGTGAGTATAATATACCTCTTCAAATTTTCTTTTTGGAAGGTTGCACTCTAGAATTTTTTGGTCGATTTTCGACCTCAGTATTTTTTGGAGGGCAGGTGTCATTTACAGAACTGCAATTGGTGAACATTTAGTGACCTTTTGCAGTGGGTTTAAAGCTGCTGTTGTGGGAAACGGCCACAAGGATGCAGCATTTCTCCATTCCCAAATCGGGGTACTAGGGCAGCAGAGCCGTTCTGGAAGTCGTTTGCCTAGGTGGTCAATTTGAATGGAATGTGCCAGGAAAACCCCCCATAAGTTTATGTCTCATTACTCCTAGTTTGTTGTTTTAATTTTTTCAATTGGGGTAATGGTTAGAATGTTGCTTGTCCAAGGTGTACACACTCTGGTTCATCTACATATTCTATATACCTATTTATGTAGAGATCCTCTTCCCGTGTAAATTATTACAGAGTGTTCCGTAAACCTTCCTTGCTATATGGTCGGTCTTTTTGATATATGTATATAATATGTATTTGTATACATATGGTAACGCTAATCTTCATTTATCCATTCCCCCACCTTTCCTTTTAGATAAGCATAGTTTTTTTTTTTAATAAGTCTGTGATGGACTTTCTCTGTGGAAATATGTTCATTTGTGTCCGTTATTAGAGAACGCCTATAAGTGATATCATGGGATATAGGACTTTTGCTTTCCGACTTACCTCATGTTCTGTGATTATCTCCAAGATCATCTATGGTGCCTCAAAGAGCAGTGTTTCATTGTTTTCCATGGCTAGTATTCATTGTGTACATGGGCCGCTTCTTCCTTTTCCTTTCATCTGTTGATGGACATTTTGGTTGCTTCACTGTCTTGTCTATTGTGAATAAGGCTGCAGTGCAGCTTTTGCAGCCCGGGTCTTCTTCATTCTGGTCTTCTCAGGTGAGAGGCCCATTGGTGCGCCTGCTGGATTGAATGGTACCTCAATTTTTCCTTTTCAACGCAGCTCCTTTCTGTTCTCATTATTAGCGTTTAACCCTTTTACATCTCACCAGCAGCTAGAGGGTACACAGTTCTCTAAAACCTCTTCAGCATTGACTGTTTGTAGACTTTTTGCCAATGGTCAGTCGACGGGTGTGAGTTGAGAACTTTTCGTAGATTAGATTGCATGAGTCTAATACTTCCTGAGGTTGAGCTTTTATCCATTTCCCTTTCTTTAAAAAGAGAGTGAGTAAAACTTACCTCTTCATACTAGCTTCGTGAACATTTTGCCTGTTTTGAATTATTTTTATCCATTCCCTACCTCAGCACAATTTTGAGGGCAGGTGTCCTTTACAGCCCTGCGTCCTTGTGAATGAATGGTAAGTGACCATTAGCTGTGGGTTAAAAGCTGCTGTTGCGGGAATCGGCCACAAGGCGGCAGCATTTCTCCTTTACCAAATCTGGTTACTAGGGCAACAGAGCCTTACTGGAAGTGGTGTTCTAGGTTGTAAATTAGAATGGAATGTGCGAGGCAAAAGCCCTTTAAGTTTATGTCTCATTACTTCTTGTTGGTATTTTTAACTTAATTTTTATTTTTTTTCACAGCAAACTTGATTACAATGTTTTGTTTGTTCTAGGTGTGCAAGATGTGGTTCTTTCACACATATACATTTATCTATTTTTCTTCAGATCCTTTTCCCATGTAGATTACGACACAATGTTGAGTAGTCTTCTCTTGGTATTGCGTAGGTCTTTGGTGATTATATATTTCACATGTGTTTGTATCTCTCTGTTCACCTCAATACGGTAATGTATCCAATCTTCACACCTTTCCATTTGGTGAACCATAAGATTTTTTTTCATGAATCTATGATAGTGTTTCTCTGTGGAAATACCTTTGTTTGTATCATTTTTTAGGTAACACCTATATGTGATATGATAGGATATGTGTCTTTCGCTTTCTCACTTACTCCAAGTTGCGTGATTACTTCTAAACTCATCTATGGTGCTGCAAATGGCATTGTTTCATTTTTTCACTAGCTCATATTCCATCTGTACATGTAGCAGTTCTTCTTTGTCCACCCATCTGTCGTTGGACTTTTTGGTTACTTCCGTATCTTGGCCATTGTTATACTATGCAATGCAGATTTGCGTACCTGTGTCCTTCCAATTCTGTCTTCTTAGGTTATAGGTCCAGGAATAGGTCTGCTGGATCATATGGTAGCTCAATGTTTACCTTTTAAAGGCACCTCTATTCTTTTCTCTTTAGTGGCTCTTTCCAGGTTACGTCCCACTTAAAGTGGAGGGTATGCATTTCTTCCCAGCACCTTCAGCATTTATTCTTTGTAGTTTTTGCTGATGGTTATTCTGAGTGGTGTGAGCTGATACCTCTTTGTGGTTGAATTTGCATGTGTCTCATAATGCGTTGAAATTGAGCTGTAAGACATGTCCTTTTTATTTTTCCAGCTGTGATTGGAGCTTATTTCTTCAAAGTGTTTTCTTAAAGTATGTGTCACCGTTTGAAATATTTTGGCCATGATCTCCCTCAAGACATTTTGAGGGCAGGTTTCATTTACAGCCCTGCAGTACTTGTTCATATGAAGTGACCATTAGCTCAGGCTTTAAACCTGCTTTTGCAGGTAACGGCCAGAGAGCGGCAGCCTTTCTACGTTCCCCTTGCTGCTACTAGGGAAACAGACCTACCGGTCCGTGGTGTTCTTCGGTTATAAATTAGAGTGCAATGTGCCCGGATAAACCCACAAATGTTGATGTCTCCTTGCTTTTCTTTGTTTTTAAATTTAATTTATATTTATTATTAATTAGAGTAATATTCCATTGTGTACGTGGACCACTTCTTCTTGGTGCATTCCTCGGTTGATGGACATTTTCATTGCTTCCAAGTGTTGGCTATGGTAAATATTGCTGGCGTACAGGTTTGCCAGCCTGTGACTTTTTGATTCTCATTTTCTCAGGTGATAGGCCAAGCAGTGGTTGTGATTGATTGACTGGTAGCTCAATGTTTCCCTTTTCAAAGCACCTACATTGTGTTTTCATTAGTGGCTCTTTACATGCCCCCCCTTACCACCGAGGGTACGCATTTCTCCACACTCCCGTCACCGTTTATTTTTTGCAGCACTTTTCCTAATGGCCATTGTGACTGCTGCGAGCTGATAGGTTTTTGTAATATGGGTATGCATGTCATTAAAATTTTTAAAATTCATCATATTCCTACGCCTTTTTCTTTTCTCTTAAAAGAAAAAACCGTGAGTACAATATAGCTCTTGAAATTGTCTTCTTCGAAGGTTGCCCTCTTCTGAATTTTTTGGTCGATTTTTGACCCCAGAAATTTTCTGGAGGGCAGGCGCCATTTACAGAACTGCAAGTTGGTGAAAATTTAGTGACCTTTTGCAGTGGGTTCAAAGCTGCTGTTGTGGGAAACGTCCACAAGGAGGTAGCATTTCTCCATTCCCCAATCTGGGTACTAGGGCAGCAGAGCCTTTCTGGAAGTCATTGTCCTAGGTTGTAAATTAGAATGGAATTTGCCAGGAGAAATCCCCATAAGTTTATGTCTCATTACTTCTTCTTGGTTTTTAAAATTTTTTTAATCTGGGTAAAGTTTAGAAAATTGTTTGTCCTAGGTGTACACAATCTGGTTCATTTGTACATTATGTATGTCTATTAATGTACAGATCCTCTTCCCATGTAAAATATTACAGTGTTCCGTCGACCTCCCTTGCTATATGTTCGGTCTTTTTGATACATGTATATAATATGTATTTGTATATGTATAGTCACACTAATCTTCATTTCTCAATTTCCCCCCTCCTTTCCTTTTAGATGAGCATAGTTTGTTTTCTACGCCTGTGAGTGTCTTTCTCTTTGGAAATATGTTCATCTGTGTCAGTTATTAGATAATGCCGTACGTGATAATATGGGATATAGGTCTTTTGCTTTCCGACCTACTTCATGTTTTGTGATTATCTCCAGGCTCATCTATGGTGCCTCAAAGAGCAGTGCTTCAATGTTTTCCATGGCTAATATTCCATTGTGTACATGGACCACTTCTTCTTGGTGCATTCCTCTGTTGATGGACATTTTCGTTGCTTCCAAGCGTTGCCTATGGTAAATATTGCTGGAGTGCAGGATTGCCAGCCTGCGATTTTTGATTTTCATTCTCTCAGGTGATAGACCCAGCAGTGGGTATGATTGATTGACTGGTATGGTAGCTCAACGTTTACCTTTTCAAGGCACCTCAATTGTGCTGTCATTAGTGGCTCTTACCACGTCCCCCTTAGAATCGAGGGTACGCATTTCTCCACAATCACGTCAGCATTTCTTGTTTGCAGCATTTTTGTTGATGGCCATTCTGACTGGGGTGAGCTGATAGGTTTTTGTAATTTGGGTTTACATGTCTGTAAAAATTCCTACAATTCATCATTTTTCCACGCCTTTTGCTTTTCTGTTAAAAGAAAAAAGAAAAAGAGTGTGAGTATAATATACCTCTTCAAATTTTCTTTTTGGAAGGTTGCACTCTAGAATTTTTTGGTCGATTTTCGACCTCAGTATTTTTTGGAGGGCAGGTGTCATTTACAGAACTGCAATTGGTGAACATTTAGTGACCTTTTGCAGTGGGTTTAAAGCTGCTGTTGTGGGAAACGGCCACAAGGATGCAGCATTTCTCCATTCCCAAATCGGGGTACTAGGGCAGCAGAGCCGTTCTGGAAGTCGTTTGCCTAGGTGGTCAATTTGAATGGAATGTGCCAGGAAAACCCCCCATAAGTTTATGTCTCATTACTCCTAGTTCGTTGTTTTAATTTTTTCAATTGGGGTAATGGTTAGAATGTTGCTTGTCCAAGGTGTACACACTCTGGTTCATCTACATATTCTATATACCTATTTATGTAGAGATCCTCTTCCCGTGTAAATTATTACAGAGTGTTCCGTAAACCTTCCTTGCTATATGGTCGGTCTTTTTGATATATGTATATAATATGTATTTGTATACATATGGTAACGCTAATCTTCATTTATCCATTCCCCCACCTTTCCTTTTAGATAAGCATAGTTTTTTTTTTTAATAAGTCTGTGATGGACTTTCTCTGTGGAAATATGTTCATTTGTGTCCGTTATTAGAGAACGCCTATAAGTGATATCATGGGATATAGGACTTTTGCTTTCCGACTTACCTCATGTTCTGTGATTATCTCCAAGATCATCTATGGTGCCTCAAAGAGCAGTGTTTCATTGTTTTCCATGGCTAGTATTCATTGTGTACATGGGCCGCTTCTTCCTTTTCCTTTCATCTGTTGATGGACATTTTGGTTGCTTCACTGTCTTGTCTATTGTGAATAAGGCTGCAGTGCAGCTTTTGCAGCCCGGGTCTTCTTCATTCTGGTCTTCTCAGGTGAGAGGCCCATTGGTGCGCCTGCTGGATTGAATGGTACCTCAATTTTTCCTTTTCAACGCAGCTCCTTTCTGTTCTCATTATTAGCGTTTAACCCTTTTACATCTCACCAGCAGCTAGAGGGTACACAGTTCTCTAAAACCTCTTCAGCATTGACTGTTTGTAGACTTTTTGCCAATGGTCAGTCGACGGGTGTGAGTTGAGAACTTTTCGTAGATTAGATTGCATGAGTCTAATACTTCCTGAGGTTGAGCTTTTATCCATTTCCCTTTCTTTAAAAAGAGAGTGAGTAAAACTTACCTCTTCATACTAGCTTCGTGAACATTTTGCCTGTTTTGAATTATTTTTATCCATTCCCTACCTCAGCACAATTTTGAGGGCAGGTGTCCTTTACAGCCCTGCGTCCTTGTGAATGAATGGTAAGTGACCATTAGCTGTGGGTTAAAAGCTGCTCTTGCGGGAATCGGCCACAAGGCGGCAGCATTTCTCCTTTACCAAATCTGGTTACTAGGGCAACAGAGCCTTACTGGAAGTGGTGTTCTAGGTTGCAAATTAGAATGGAATGTGCGAGGCAAAAGCCCTTTAAGTTTATGTCTCATTACTTCTTGTTGGTATTTTTAACTTAATTTTTATTTTTTATCACAGCAAACTTGATTACAATGTTTTGTTTGTTCTAGGTGTGCAAGATGTGGTTCTTTCACACATATACATATATCTATTCTTCTTCGGATCCTTTTCCCATGTAGGTTATGACACAGTGTTGAGTAGTCTTCTCTTGGTATTGCGTAGGTCTTTGGTGATTATGTATTTCACGTGTGTTTGTGTCTCTCTGTTAACCTCAATATGGTAATGTATCCAATCCTCACACCTTTCCATTTGGTGAACCATAAGTTTTTTTAATGAATCTATGATAGTGTTTCTCTGTGGAAATACCTTTGTCTGTATCATTTTTTAGGTAACACCTATATGCGATATGATAGGCTATGTGTCTTTCGCTTTCTCACTTACTCCGAGTTGCGTGATTACTTCTAGACTCATCTATGGTGCTGCAAATGGCATTGTTTCATTTTTTCACTAGCTCATATTCCATCTGTACAGGTAGCAGTTCTTCTTTGTCCACCCATCTGTCGGTGGACTTTTTGGTTACTTCCATATCTTGGCCATTGTAATACTGTGCAATGCAGATTTGCGTGCCTGTGTCCTTCCAATTCTGTCTTCTTAGGTTATAGGTCCAGGAATAGGTCTGCTGGATCATATGGTAGCTCAATGTTTACCTTTTAAAGGCACCTCTATTCTGATCTCTTTAGTGGCTCTTTCCAGGTTACGTCCCACTTAAAGTGGAGGGTATGTATTTCTTCCCAGCACCTTCAGCATTTATTCTTTGTAGTTTTTGCTGATGGTTATTCTGAGTGGTGTGAGCTGATACCTCTTTGTGGTTGAATTTGCATGTGTCTCATAATGCGTTGAAATTGAGCTTTAAGACTTGTCCTTTTTATTTTTCCAGCTGTGATTGGAGCTTATTTCTTCAAAGTGTTTTCTTAAAGTATGTGTCACCGTTTGAAATATTTTGGCCATGATCTCCCTCAAGACATTTTGAGGGCAGGTTTCATTTACAGCCCTGCAGTACTTGTTCATATGAAGTGACCATTAGCTCAGGCTTTAAACCTGCTTTTGCAGGTAACGGCCAGAGAGCGGCAGCCTTTCTACGTTCCCCTTGCTGCTACTAGGGAAACAGACCTACCGGTCCGTGGTGTTCTTCGGTTATAAATTAGAGTGCAATGTGCCCGGATAAACCCACAAATGTTGATGTCTCCTTGCTTTTCTTTGTTTTTAAATTTAATTTATATTTATTATTAATTAGAGTAATATTCCATTGTGTACGTGGACCACTTCTTCTTGGTGCATTCCTCGGTTGATGGACATTTTCATTGCTTCCAAGTGTTGGCTATGGTAAATATTGCTGGCGTACAGGTTTGCCAGCCTGTGACTTTTTGATTCTCATTTTCTCAGGTGATAGGCCAAGCAGTGGTTGTGATTGATTGACTGGTAGCTCAATGTTTCCCTTTTCAAAGCACCTACATTGTGTTTTCATTAGTGGCTCTTTACATGCCCCCCCTTACCACCGAGGGTACGCATTTCTCCACACTCCCGTCACCGTTTATTTTTTGCAGCACTTTTCCTAATGGCCATTGTGACTGCTGCGAGCTGATAGGTTTTTGTAATATGGGTATGCATGTCATTAAAATTTTTAAAATTCATCATATTCCTACGCCTTTTTCTTTTCTCTTAAAAGAAAAAACCGTGAGTACAATATAGCTCTTGAAATTGTCTTCTTCGAAGGTTGCCCTCTTCTGAATTTTTTGGTCGATTTTTGACCCCAGAAATTTTCTGGAGGGCAGGCGCCATTTACAGAACTGCAAGTTGGTGAAAATTTAGTGACCTTTTGCAGTGGGTTCAAAGCTGCTGTTGTGGGAAACGTCCACAAGGAGGTAGCATTTCTCCATTCCCCAATCTGGGTACTAGGGCAGCAGAGCCTTTCTGGAAGTCATTGTCCTAGGTTGTAAATTAGAATGGAATTTGCCAGGAGAAATCCCCATAAGTTTATGTCTCATTACTTCTTCTTGGTTTTTAAAATTTTTTTAATCTGGGTAAAGTTTAGAAAATTGTTTGTCCTAGGTGTACACAATCTGGTTCATTTGTACATTATGTATGTCTATTAATGTACAGATCCTCTTCCCATGTAAAATATTACAGTGTTCCGTCGACCTCCCTTGCTATATGTTCGGTCTTTTTGATACATGTATATAATATGTATTTGTATATGTATAGTCACACTAATCTTCATTTCTCAATTTCCCCCCTCCTTTCCTTTTAGATGAGCATAGTTTGTTTTCTACGCCTGTGAGTGTCTTTCTCTTTGGAAATATGTTCATCTGTGTCAGTTATTAGATAATGCCGTACGTGATAATATGGGATATAGGTCTTTTGCTTTCCGACCTACTTCATGTTTTGTGATTATCTCCAGGCTCATCTATGGTGCCTCAAAGAGCAGTGCTTCAATGTTTTCCATGGCTAATATTCCATTGTGTACATGGACCACTTCTTCTTGGTGCATTCCTCTGTTGATGGACATTTTCGTTGCTTCCAAGCGTTGCCTATGGTAAATATTGCTGGAGTGCAGGATTGCCAGCCTGCGATTTTTGATTTTCATTCTCTCAGGTGATAGACCCAGCAGTGGGTATGATTGATTGACTGGTATGGTAGCTCAACGTTTACCTTTTCAAGGCACCTCAATTGTGCTGTCATTAGTGGCTCTTACCACGTCCCCCTTAGAATCGAGGGTACGCATTTCTCCACAATCACGTCAGCATTTCTTGTTTGCAGCATTTTTGTTGATGGCCATTCTGACTGGGGTGAGCTGATAGGTTTTTGTAATTTGGGTTTACATGTCTGTAAAAATTCCTACAATTCATCATTTTTCCACGCCTTTTGCTTTTCTGTTAAAAGAAAAAAGAAAAAGAGTGTGAGTATAATATACCTCTTCAAATTTTCTTTTTGGAAGGTTGCACTCTAGAATTTTTTGGTCGATTTTCGACCTCAGTATTTTTTGGAGGGCAGGTGTCATTTACAGAACTGCAATTGGTGAACATTTAGTGACCTTTTGCAGTGGGTTTAAAGCTGCTGTTGTGGGAAACGGCCACAAGGATGCAGCATTTCTCCATTCCCAAATCGGGGTACTAGGGCAGCAGAGCCGTTCTGGAAGTCGTTTGCCTAGGTGGTCAATTTGAATGGAATGTGCCAGGAAAACCCCCCATAAGTTTATGTCTCATTACTCCTAGTTCGTTGTTTTAATTTTTTCAATTGGGGTAATGGTTAGAATGTTGCTTGTCCAAGGTGTACACACTCTGGTTCATCTACATATTCTATATACCTATTTATGTAGAGATCCTCTTCCCGTGTAAATTATTACAGAGTGTTCCGTAAACCTTCCTTGCTATATGGTCGGTCTTTTTGATATATGTATATAATATGTATTTGTATACATATGGTAACGCTAATCTTCATTTATCCATTCCCCCACCTTTCCTTTTAGATAAGCATAGTTTTTTTTTTTTTAATAAGTCTGTGATGGACTTTCTCTGTGGAAATATGTTCATTTGTGTCAGTTATTAGAGAACGCCTATAAGTGATATCATGGGATATAGGACTTTTGCTTTCCGACTTACCTCATGTTCTGTGATTATCTCCAAGATCATCTATGGTGCCTCAAAGAGCAGTGTTTCATTGTTTTCCATGGCTAGTATTCATTGTGTACATGGGCCGCTTCTTCCTTTTCCTTTCATCTGTTGATGGACATTTTGGTTGCTTCACTGTCTTGTCTATTGTGAATAAGGCTGCAGTGCAGCTTTTGCAGCCCGGGTCTTCTTCATTCTGGTCTTCTCAGGTGAGAGGCCCATTGGTGCGCCTGCTGGATTGAATGGTACCTCAATTTTTCCTTTTCAACGCAGCTCCTTTCTGTTCTCATTATTAGCGTTTAACCCTTTTACATCTCACCAGCAGCTAGAGGGTACACAGTTCTCTAAAACCTCTTCAGCATTGACTGTTTGTAGACTTTTTGCCAATGGTCAGTCGACGGGTGTGAGTTGAGAACTTTTCGTAGATTAGATTGCATGAGTCTAATACTTCCTGAGGTTGAGCTTTTATCCATTTCCCTTTCTTTAAAAAGAGAGTGAGTAAAACTTACCTCTTCATACTAGCTTCGTGAACATTTTGCCTGTTTTGAATTTTTTTTATCCATTCCCTACCTCAGCACAATTTTGAGGGCAGGTGTCCTTTACAGCCCTGCGTCCTTGTGAATGAATGGTAAGTGACCATTAGCTGTGGGTTAAAAGCTGCTCTTGCGGGAATCGGCCACAAGGCGGCAGCATTTCTCCTTTACCAAATCTGGTTACTAGGGCAACAGAGCCTTACTGGAAGTGGTGTTCTAGGTTGCAAATTAGAATGGAATGTGCGAGGCAAAAGCCCTTTAAGTTTATGTCTCATTACTTCTTGTTGGTATTTTTAACTTAATTTTTATTTTTTATCACAGCAAACTTGATTACAATGTTTTGTTTGTTCTAGGTGTGCAAGATGTGGTTCTTTCACACATATACATATATCTATTCTTCTTCGGATCCTTTTCCCATGTAGGTTATGACACAGTGTTGAGTAGTCTTCTCTTGGTATTGCGTAGGTCTTTGGTGATTATGTATTTCACGTGTGTTTGTGTCTCTCTGTTAACCTCAATATGGTAATGTATCCAATCCTCACACCTTTCCATTTGGTGAACCATAAGTTTTTTTAATGAATCTATGATAGTGTTTCTCTGTGGAAATACCTTTGTCTGTATCATTTTTTAGGTAACACCTATATGTGATATGATAGGCTATGTGACTTTCGCTTTCTCACTTACTCCGAGTTGCGTGATTACTTCTAGACTCATCTATGGTGCTGCAAATGGCATTGTTTCATTTTTTCACTAGCTCATATTCCATCTGTACAGGTAGCAGTTCTTCTTTGTCCACCCATCTGTCGGTGGACTTTTTGGCTACTTCCATATCTTGGCCATTGTAATACTGTGCAATGCAGATTTGCGTGCCTGTGTCCTTCCAATTCTGTCTTCTTAGGTTATAGGTCCAGGAATAGGTCTGCTGGATCATATGGTAGCTCAATGTTTACCTTTTAAAGGCACCTCTATTCTGATCTCTTTAGTGGCTCTTTCCAGGTTACGTCCCACTTAAAGTGGAGGGTATGTATTTCTTCCCAGCACCTTCAGCATTTATTCTTTGTAGTTTTTGCTGATGGTTATTCTGAGTGGTGTGAGCTGATACCTCTTTGTGGTTGAATTTGCATGTGTCTCATAATGCGTTGAAATTGAGCTTTAAGACTTGTCCTTTTTATTTTTCCAGCTGTGATTGGAGCTTATTTCTTCAAAGTGTTTTCTTAAAGTATGTGTCACCGTTTGAAATATTTTGGCCATGATCTCCCTCAAGACATTTTGAGGGCAGGTTTCATTTACAGCCCTGCAGTACTTGTTCATATGAAGTGACCATTAGCTCAGGCTTTAAACCTGCTTTTGCAGGTAACGGCCAGAGAGCGGCAGCCTTTCTACGTTCCCCTTGCTGCTACTAGGGAAACAGACCTACCGGTCCGTGGTGTTCTTCGGTTATAAATTAGAGTGCAATGTGCCCGGATAAACCCACAAATGTTGATGTCTCCTTGCTTTTCTTTGTTTTTAAATTTAATTTATATTTATTATTAATTAGAGTAATATTCCATTGTGTACGTGGACCACTTCTTCTTGGTGCATTCCTCGGTTGATGGACATTTTCATTGCTTCCAAGTGTTGGCTATGGTAAATATTGCTGGCGTACAGGTTTGCCAGCCTGTGACTTTTTGATTCTCATTTTCTCAGGTGATAGGCCAAGCAGTGGTTGTGATTGATTGACTGGTAGCTCAATGTTTCCCTTTTCAAAGCACCTACATTGTGTTTTCATTAGTGGCTCTTTACATGCCCCCCCTTACCACCGAGGGTACGCATTTCTCCACACTCCCGTCACCGTTTATTTTTTGCAGCACTTTTCCTAATGGCCATTGTGACTGCTGCGAGCTGATAGGTTTTTGTAATATGGGTATGCATGTCATTAAAATTTTTAAAATTCATCATATTCCTACGCCTTTTTCTTTTCTCTTAAAAGAAAAAACCGTGAGTACAATATAGCTCTTGAAATTGTCTTCTTCGAAGGTTGCCCTCTTCTGAATTTTTTGGTCGATTTTTGACCCCAGAAATTTTCTGGAGGGCAGGCGCCATTTACAGAACTGCAAGTTGGTGAAAATTTAGTGACCTTTTGCAGTGGGTTCAAAGCTGCTGTTGTGGGAAACGTCCACAAGGAGGTAGCATTTCTCCATTCCCCAATCTGGGTACTAGGGCAGCAGAGCCTTTCTGGAAGTCATTGTCCTAGGTTGTAAATTAGAATGGAATTTGCCAGGAGAAATCCCCATAAGTTTATGTCTCATTACTTCTTCTTGGTTTTTAAAATTTTTTTAATCTGGGTAAAGTTTAGAAAATTGTTTGTCCTAGGTGTACACAATCTGGTTCATTTGTACATTATGTATGTCTATTAATGTACAGATCCTCTTCCCATGTAAAATATTACAGTGTTCCGTCGACCTCCCTTGCTATATGTTCGGTCTTTTTGATACATGTATATAATATGTATTTGTATATGTATAGTCACACTAATCTTCATTTCTCAATTTCCCCCCTCCTTTCCTTTTAGATGAGCATAGTTTGTTTTCTACGCCTGTGAGTGTCTTTCTCTTTGGAAATATGTTCATCTGTGTCAGTTATTAGATAATGCCGTACGTGATAATATGGGATATAGGTCTTTTGCTTTCCGACCTACTTCATGTTTTGTGATTATCTCCAGGCTCATCTATGGTGCCTCAAAGAGCAGTGCTTCAATGTTTTCCATGGCTAATATTCCATTGTGTACATGGACCACTTCTTCTTGGTGCATTCCTCTGTTGATGGACATTTTCGTTGCTTCCAAGCGTTGCCTATGGTAAATATTGCTGGAGTGCAGGATTGCCAGCCTGCGATTTTTGATTTTCATTCTCTCAGGTGATAGACCCAGCAGTGGGTATGATTGATTGACTGGTATGGTAGCTCAACGTTTACCTTTTCAAGGCACCTCAATTGTGCTGTCATTAGTGGCTCTTACCACGTCCCCCTTAGAATCGAGGGTACGCATTTCTCCACAATCACGTCAGCATTTCTTGTTTGCAGCATTTTTGTTGATGGCCATTCTGACTGGGGTGAGCTGATAGGTTTTTGTAATTTGGGTTTACATGTCTGTAAAAATTCCTACAATTCATCATTTTTCCACGCCTTTTGCTTTTCTGTTAAAAGAAAAAAGAAAAAGAGTGTGAGTATAATATACCTCTTCAAATTTTCTTTTTGGAAGGTTGCACTCTAGAATTTTTTGGTCGATTTTCGACCTCAGTATTTTTTGGAGGGCAGGTGTCATTTACAGAACTGCAATTGGTGAACATTTAGTGACCTTTTGCAGTGGGTTTAAAGCTGCTGTTGTGGGAAACGGCCACAAGGATGCAGCATTTCTCCATTCCCAAATCGGGGTACTAGGGCAGCAGAGCCGTTCTGGAAGTCGTTTGCCTAGGTGGTCAATTTGAATGGAATGTGCCAGGAAAACCCCCCATAAGTTTATGTCTCATTACTCCTAGTTCGTTGTTTTAATTTTTTCAATTGGGGTAATGGTTAGAATGTTGCTTGTCCAAGGTGTACACACTCTGGTTCATCTACATATTCTATATACCTATTTATGTAGAGATCCTCTTCCCGTGTAAATTATTACAGAGTGTTCCGTAAACCTTCCTTGCTATATGGTCGGTCTTTTTGATATATGTATATAATATGTATTTGTATACATATGGTAACGCTAATCTTCATTTATCCATTCCCCCACCTTTCCTTTTAGATAAGCATAGTTTTTTTTTTTTTAATAAGTCTGTGATGGACTTTCTCTGTGGAAATATGTTCATTTGTGTCCGTTATTAGAGAACGCCTATAAGTGATATCATGGGATATAGGACTTTTGCTTTCCGACTTACCTCATGTTCTGTGATTATCTCCAAGATCATCTATGGTGCCTCAAAGAGCAGTGTTTCATTGTTTTCCATGGCTAGTATTCATTGTGTACATGGGCCGCTTCTTCCTTTTCCTTTCATCTGTTGATGGACATTTTGGTTGCTTCACTGTCTTGTCTATTGTGAATAAGGCTGCAGTGCAGCTTTTGCAGCCCGGGTCTTCTTCATTCTGGTCTTCTCAGGTGAGAGGCCCATTGGTGCGCCTGCTGGATTGAATGGTACCTCAATTTTTCCTTTTCAACGCAGCTCCTTTCTGTTCTCATTATTAGCGTTTAACCCTTTTACATCTCACCAGCAGCTAGAGGGTACACAGTTCTCTAAAACCTCTTCAGCATTGACTGTTTGTAGACTTTTTGCCAATGGTCAGTCGACGGGTGTGAGTTGAGAACTTTTCGTAGATTAGATTGCATGAGTCTAATACTTCCTGAGGTTGAGCTTTTATCCATTTCCCTTTCTTTAAAAAGAGAGTGAGTAAAACTTACCTCTTCATACTAGCTTCGTGAACATTTTGCCTGTTTTGAATTATTTTTATCCATTCCCTACCTCAGCACAATTTTGAGGGCAGGTGTCCTTTACAGCCCTGCGTCCTTGTGAATGAATGGTAAGTGACCATTAGCTGTGGGTTAAAAGCTGCTGTTGCGGGAATCGGCCACAAGGCGGCAGCATTTCTCCTTTACCAAATCTGGTTACTAGGGCAACAGAGCCTTACTGGAAGTGGTGTTCTAGGTTGCAAATTAGAATGGAATGTGCGAGGCAAAAGCCCTTTAAGTTTATGTCTCATTACTTCTTGTTGGTATTTTTAACTTAATTTTTATTTTTTATCACAGCAAACTTGATTACAATGTTTTGTTTGTTCTAGGTGTGCAAGATGTGGTTCTTTCACACATATACATATATCTATTCTTCTTCGGATCCTTTTCCCATGTAGGTTATGACACAGTGTTGAGTAGTCTTCTCTTGGTATTGCGTAGGTCTTTGGTGATTATGTATTTCACGTGTGTTTGTGTCTCTCTGTTAACCTCAATATGGTAATGTATCCAATCCTCACACCTTTCCATTTGGTGAACCATAAGTTTTTTTAATGAATCTATGATAGTGTTTCTCTGTGGAAATACCTTTGTCTGTATCATTTTTTAGGTAACACCTATATGCGATATGATAGGCTATGTGTCTTTCGCTTTCTCACTTACTCCGAGTTGCGTGATTACTTCTAGACTCATCTATGGTGCTGCAAATGGCATTGTTTCATTTTTTCACTAGCTCATATTCCATCTGTACAGGTAGCAGTTCTTCTTTGTCCACCCATCTGTCGGTGGACTTTTTGGTTACTTCCATATCTTGGCCATTGTAATACTGTGCAATGCAGATTTGCGTGCCTGTGTCCTTCCAATTCTGTCTTCTTAGGTTATAGGTCCAGGAATAGGTCTGCTGGATCATATGGTAGCTCAATGTTTACCTTTTAAAGGCACCTCTATTCTGATCTCTTTAGTGGCTCTTTCCAGGTTACGTCCCACTTAAAGTGGAGGGTATGTATTTCTTCCCAGCACCTTCAGCATTTATTCTTTGTAGTTTTTGCTGATGGTTATTCTGAGTGGTGTGAGCTGATACCTCTTTGTGGTTGAATTTGCATGTGTCTCATAATGCGTTGAAATTGAGCTTTAAGACTTGTCCTTTTTATTTTTCCAGCTGTGATTGGAGCTTATTTCTTCAAAGTGTTTTCTTAAAGTATGTGTCACCGTTTGAAATATTTTGGCCATGATCTCCCTCAAGACATTTTGAGGGCAGGTTTCATTTACAGCCCTGCAGTACTTGTTCATATGAAGTGACCATTAGCTCAGGCTTTAAACCTGCTTTTGCAGGTAACGGCCAGAGAGCGGCAGCCTTTCTACGTTCCCCTTGCTGCTACTAGGGAAACAGACCTACCGGTCCGTGGTGTTCTTCGGTTATAAATTAGAGTGCAATGTGCCCGGATAAACCCACAAATGTTGATGTCTCCTTGCTTTTCTTTGTTTTTAAATTTAATTTATATTTATTATTAATTAGAGTAATATTCCATTGTGTACGTGGACCACTTCTTCTTGGTGCATTCCTCGGTTGATGGACATTTTCATTGCTTCCAAGTGTTGGCTATGGTAAATATTGCTGGCGTACAGGTTTGCCAGCCTGTGACTTTTTGATTCTCATTTTCTCAGGTGATAGGCCAAGCAGTGGTTGTGATTGATTGACTGGTAGCTCAATGTTTCCCTTTTCAAAGCACCTACATTGTGTTTTCATTAGTGGCTCTTTACATGCCCCCCCTTACCACCGAGGGTACGCATTTCTCCACACTCCCGTCACCGTTTATTTTTTGCAGCACTTTTCCTAATGGCCATTGTGACTGCTGCGAGCTGATAGGTTTTTGTAATATGGGTATGCATGTCATTAAAATTTTTAAAATTCATCATATTCCTACGCCTTTTTCTTTTCTCTTAAAAGAAAAAACCGTGAGTACAATATAGCTCTTGAAATTGTCTTCTTCGAAGGTTGCCCTCTTCTGAATTTTTTGGTCGATTTTTGACCCCAGAAATTTTCTGGAGGGCAGGCGCCATTTACAGAACTGCAAGTTGGTGAAAATTTAGTGACCTTTTGCAGTGGGTTCAAAGCTGCTGTTGTGGGAAACGTCCACAAGGAGGTAGCATTTCTCCATTCCCCAATCTGGGTACTAGGGCAGCAGAGCCTTTCTGGAAGTCATTGTCCTAGGTTGTAAATTAGAATGGAATTTGCCAGGAGAAATCCCCATAAGTTTATGTCTCATTACTTCTTCTTGGTTTTTAAAATTTTTTTAATCTGGGTAAAGTTTAGAAAATTGTTTGTCCTAGGTGTACACAATCTGGTTCATTTGTACATTATGTATGTCTATTAATGTACAGATCCTCTTCCCATGTAAAATATTACAGTGTTCCGTCGACCTCCCTTGCTATATGTTCGGTCTTTTTGATACATGTATATAATATGTATTTGTATATGTATAGTCACACTAATCTTCATTTCTCAATTTCCCCCCTCCTTTCCTTTTAGATGAGCATAGTTTGTTTTCTACGCCTGTGAGTGTCTTTCTCTTTGGAAATATGTTCATCTGTGTCAGTTATTAGATAATGCCGTACGTGATAATATGGGATATAGGTCTTTTGCTTTCCGACCTACTTCATGTTTTGTGATTATCTCCAGGCTCATCTATGGTGCCTCAAAGAGCAGTGCTTCAATGTTTTCCATGGC